>NW_015387079.1:168363-196919 GCF_001527695.2 Protobothrops mucrosquamatus
CTAATGACCCCCATTGTTATTGTTAGTCCGTTTGGTGATATCCACATCCAGTCCCTTTGAAGTAGGCTGAAGGAAGTGAGGGCCATAAAGCCCCTTTGTTCACCCCCTTCCCTTCATCGTATGACAGAATCCAGAGCAGGCAGAAATGCGGGTTTTCATAGTTGATAACTAGAGATGGAATATATTTGGATTCTGACACCTATCTTGATTTTTTGTGGGGTAGGCCTAATATAAGCCCTACCCTAAAAAATCCATAGCTCACTTCTCGGCTTCCAGAAATACCTTTGACTGAGACATGCAGGCTGGAACTCCATTCTCAAGTGCAGAATGAAGCTGCTCCTTTGGATGCAGAAGAAGTGGGCTGGCTGGGCAGGGCTGTCAGTGACAGAGGTAAGTGGAAAAGACACCCCCTCCCTGAAAATAAGACTGGGTGCCTCTTTTGGAGGCAAAAAAATAAATAAGACTAAGTCTTATTTTCAGGGAAACATGATAGTTGTCCCAAAGATGCTTTTTCACAAAGCAACTAGACTTTCTTGTTGAGAGCTGAAGAAGTTTCTTGGAAGAGAAGCAAAATGTCATCAAAGAAAAACAAGGAAGTCCGGTTGCCTTGTGAAAAAGCATCTTTGGGATATGATTGGGGAATTAATGGCTATAGTCTGAAATGAGAGCCATTTTGATGTAGTGGCTAAGACATCAATTTAGAAAGCAGAAAAATGGGAATCATACCTTAGGCACATAGCTAGCTGGATGATCGTGGGCCATTCACTCTCACTCAACTCTAGAAAGCCCTAGTAAGAAGGCAAAGGCAAACCACTTTTGAAAAACCTTGCCAAGAAAACTGCAGGGCAGATGCCAGGAGTCAAAATTGATTTGAAGGCATACACACAAAAAATCTGAAATTGGTTGGCCCTAGGGTAATGGATGAGATAATCTCTCATATTTTGCTGTAGATTTTATTAATGAACTTGATTAAAAGAATTATAAAGGGCCATGTGGGAGGCAAGGGAATCCAACGCACTGAAAAAGTATTAATCTCAAAAGGCAAAACCCTCAAGAAGTGATCACTCCCACTGATCCCTCAAAATTCAGAGCAATGTGGATCGTGTACAACTCAATTACTGAACCTCTGTTGAGGTAGTGATTGGGAGAAAACAAAAACTGAAGAAGAATGGGATGAAACATGAAAGTGGATCTACCGTTTGAATTATGAGGAATACTTGGGGAACTAAACGGCTAAAAAATCTTTGTTTATATTCTCCACAGTTGGATTAAACAAACTGAATTGGTAATACTATCTACTGGGCAGTAGATTGCCATGTTCAATACGACACATTATTTGTTTCAATAAATTTATATTTTTGCCTACTTCATAACAGTAACTTTAGGTAGCTAAGTTGCCTGCGAAGTCTTTTATCTCTACTATGAATTAAAATCCTACTTTCTACATGCATTTACTGAAAAATATTCCAAATTATAATCACAAAATGGCAATCTTCCACCAGCTTTGCTGCAGACTCAATCCATGTGTCCAGTAATATTGCAGTCAGAATAAATAAAATCCTTTCAGAAGTGATAATAGCCATAGCAATAGCATTTAGACTTATATACCACTTCACAGTGCTTCACAGCCCTCTCTAAGCTGTTTACAGAGTCAGCATCTTGCCCCCAACAATGTAAACTGTTCTGCTTCATTGACTTCCCAGAGTTCAAGTACAAGTGGAAAAATACCAGAGAAAGTGAAAGCTTGTTCAGCAGAAAAAATTCTTCCAGCATATACTAGTATCAGACTCAACTTATGTCTACTCAGAAAAAAAATTCTACTGAATTCAGTGGATTTGCTCTAATGAACAGGCAAAGAACTGGAAAGTGAAGACTGGAGCCCTGACATTTTAATTTAACTAACCAGTGATAAAAACATGCTTTTTTTATCAAGAATACTGCAATTCTAGCTTTAGTACTATATTCTTAAAATGCATACCATTGCAGATGACTGTCACAGGGCACAGACACATTAAAATATCTAGTGTAGCTAGAGACAAACTTAGCAGGGAAGGAGAGGAACATAATTAACCAGAAATGGGTAGGTGGGAAAGACATCAATAACAGAAAAAAATTGTCAGAAAAATATAAGAACAACATTGCTGAATATGCTGGCATCATTTTTTTTTCACATTTATATTCCTTTTTGTTTCTAGGGTCATTTTGCCAACAGTTACCATTTTACACCATTTTGCAGAATAATATAGATAGTTAATTTTCTGAATGATTACATCACTATCCACTGCAAAATGTACAATACACCTGACATCTATACATGTGCTTTGATTTTATTTCCAAATGAAAACTAGGAGCTTGTTTACATAATTGGCTGTTAGTTAGCTTGGAATAAACAACAATGGTTAAATGGTATGTATACCTTGCATCCAGGCTGTTTTGCTGCCATAATAATAATAATAATAATAATAATAATAATAATAATAATAATAATAATAATAATAATAATAATAATAATAATAATAATAATAATAATAATAATAATAATAATAGTAATATATTGCAATGGAGTTTGGCTTGGACAAATGTGCCACACTTACTATCAAACAAGGAAAAATAGTGAAAACTGAAGGAATCAAGATGCCCCACGAAAATAACATTAAGAGTCTGGATGAGGAAGATTACTACAAATACTTAGGTATCCTTCAAGCTGACAACATCAAGCACACTGAAGTCAAGAAAAAGATCAGAGGTGAATACATCAAGAGAGTGAAGAAGATCTTAAAGTCCAAACTCAATGGAGGAAATACCATGAAGGCAATCAACACCTGGACAATTCCAGTCATTAGATACACAGCTGGAATAGTGGACTGGACTCAAGCAGAACTAAAAGCAATGGATAGGAAGACCAGAAAAATAATGACAATGAATCATGCCCTTCATCCACACAGTGACATTGACAGACTCTATCTACCAAGGCAAATAGGTGGACGTGGAATGCTGCAAGTACATCAGATGGTTGAAGAAGAAAAAATGGCTTTGGAAGAATAGCTGAGGGACAATGATGAAGATGCACTGAAATTAGTATATCAAGAAGGCTTACTGACTACTGGAGAGACCAAACTGGCCTACAAGAAAGACCAAATGAAGAACAGAATAGAGGCATGGGAAGACAAAGCACTACATGGCCAGTACATTAAAAAAAATAGCTGGGAAAGCAAATAATAATAAGACTTGGCAATGGCTAAGAGCAGGAAAGTTGAAGAAAGAGACCGAGGGACTAATTTTGGCTGCACAAGACCAAGCCTTAAGGACAAATGCATACAAAGTCAAAATTGAGAAGACAGCAATAGACAGTAAGTGCCACCTAGGCAAAGAAGCTGAAGTGGACCACCTGGTAAGCTGCTGCAAAAAGATCATACAGACTGACTACAAGCAGCGGCATGACAAAGTAGCAACTATGCTGCATTGGAAGATCTGCAAGAAATATCATTTGCCTGTAAGCAAGAACTGGTGGGATCATAAAATAGAGAAAGTCATAGAAAATGGTAAAGTTAAACTGCTCTGGGACTTCAGAATTCAAACAGATAAGCACCTGCAACATAACACCCCGGACTTAACAATTGTGGATAAGAAAGACAAAAAAGTCTGGATAGTGGATGTGGCAGTGCCTGGAGACAGCAGAATAGACAAGAAAGAACTGGAGTAGGTAACAAGATACAAAGACCTACAAATAGAAATAGAAAGATTGTGGCAAAGGCAAGCAAGGGTAGTACCAGTAGTAATAGGCCCCTTGGGTGCAATCCCAAAACAACTGGAGCACCACTTGAACACCATTGGCATTGACAAATTCGCCATTAGTCAATTGCAAAAGGCGACCTTACTAGGAACTGCTTCCATCCTGCAACGATATCTATAATACCATCAAACATCCACCTCTGCCTATCCCAGGTCCTTGGTAAGGACTCAATAGGTAGACAAAAATGCCAAATCCAGTCCGAACATCTGGCTGACTGTGCAATTATTATTATTATTATTATTATTATTATTATTATTATTATTATTATTATTATTATTATTATTATTATTATTATTATTATTATTAAAGTTAGAAGGGACCTTGGAGGTCATCTAGTCCAACCCCCTGCTCAGGCAGGAACCCTACAACATTTCAGACAGATGGCTGTCCAGTCCCTTTTTAAAAACTTCCAGTGTTGGAGCATTCACTGCTTCTGGAGGCAGGTTGTTCCATTGATTAATTGTTCTAACTGTCAGGAAGTTTCTCCTTAGTTCTAGGTTGCTTCTCTCCTTGATTAGTTTTCATCTGTTGCTTCTTGTCCTGCCTTCAGGCGCTTTGGAGAATAGCTTGACTCCCTCTTCTTTGTGGCAGCCCCTGAGATATTGGAACACTGCTATCATGTCCCCCCTCATCCTTCTCTTCATTAAACTAGACATAGCCAATTCCAGCAACCGTTCCTTATATGTTTTAGCCTCCAATCCTCTAATCATCTTTGTTGCTCTTCTCTGTACTCTTTCTAGAGTCTCAAAATCTTTTTTACATCATGGTGACCAAAACTGGATGCAGTATTCCAAGTGTGGCCTTACCAAGGCATTGTAAAGTGGTATTAATACTTCACGTGATCTTGGTTCTATCCCTCTGTTAATGCAGCCTAACACTGTGTTGGCTTTATTGGCAGCTGCAGCATACTGCTGGCTCATATTTAAGTGATTGTCCACTAGGACTCCAAGATCCCTCTCACAGTTGCTACTATTGAGCAAGGTACCACCTATACTATACCTGTACATTTGGTTTTTCTTGCCTAAATGTAGAACCTTACTTTTTTCATCATTAAATTTCATTTTATTAGATAGCGCCCAGTGTTCAAGTCTGTCCAGATCCTCCTGTATCTTAAGCCTATCTTCTGGAGTGTTGGCTATTCCTGCCAGCTTGGTGTCGTCTGCAAATTTGATGAGTTCCCCATCTATCCCCTCGTCCAAATATTTGGTGAAGATGTTGAAGAGCACTGGGCCTAGAACAGAGCCCTGGGGCACCCTACTACATACTTCCCTCCATGTAGATGCAGTTCCATTGAGGATCACACGCTGAGTATGGCCAGTCAGCCAGCTACGAATCCATCTGGTGGTGATGCTGTCTAACCCACATTTTTCTATCTTATCAAGTAGTAGGTTGTGATCTACTTTGTCAGATGCCTTACTGAAGTCCAAATAAATTATATCCACAGATTCCTCTGGTCCACTAATTTTGTCATTTGGTCAAAGAATGCAATAAGATTTGTCTGGCATGATCTGTTTTTGACAAACCCATGTTGGCTTTTAGTAATGACTTTGTTTGCCTCTAGATGTTCGCTGGTTCATTGTTCGATTATTTTTTCCAGAATCTTCCCAGGTATCGAGGTCACGCTGATAGGTCTGTAATTTCCTGGGTCCATTTTTCCCCTTTTTTGAAGATGGGAACTACATCAGCTCTTTTCCAGTCCTCTGGTAGTTCCCCATTGCTCCAGGATGTTTGAAAAATATAGTTCAGTGGTTCTGAGATCACATCTGCCAGTTTCATGAGAACCTTGGGGTGTAATCCATCTGGTTCTGGTGATTTGAACTCGTCTAGGCTGGACAGGTGCTCACTTACCATTTTCTTGCCTATCTTAATTTGTGTTTCTAATCTGTTTTTTATGGTACTGTCTTTGATAGGTTCCCTTTGTGTAAAGACAGATGCAAAAAATGAGTTAAATAGTTCTGCTTTCTCCCTGTTGCTTGTCACCTTCTTGCTACTTTCCTCCACTAATGGACCAATCATTTCCTTAATTTTTTTCTTGTTTTCTACATGTTGAAAGAAGCTTTTTTGTTATTTTTGACTTTGGTCACAAACCTTAGTTCATTTTGAGCCTTAGATTTCCTCACTTCATCTTTGCAGGCTCGGACTATTTGCTGATATTCTGCTTTAGTTATGTGCCCCTCTTTCCATTTTTTATACTTGTCCTTTTTATCTTTCAATTTATTAGAGAGTTCTTTATGCAGCCATGCTGGTTTCTTTTGAGAGATGTTATTTTTCTTCTTTGTTGGTATTGTGCTAGACTGGGCTTTTATTATCTCACTTTTCAAAATTTCCCAAGCTTCTTGAGTTGTTTTCCCCTTGAGGATTCTCATCCATGGAATCCTTCCCAAGCTCTCTCTAAGTTTATTGAAATTAGCTCTCTTAAAGTCCAAGACTCTAGTTTGTGCTTCCATAATGTTGAATTCCAATATTGCATGATCACTTCCCCTCAAGGTTCCTGTGGCTTCAATACCTTCTATCATTTCATCTCTGTTAGTGAGGATTAGATCCAATATGGCTAATCCCCTAGTTCCCTTCTCTACTTTTTGGGAGATAAGGTTGTCTGCTAGGTTTGTCAGGAATCTGTTTGATCTTCCACTTGGTGCAGAGTTTGTCTCCCAACTGATGTCTGGGTAATTAAAGTCCCCCATTACTATTGTGATGTGCTTCCTACATACTTTATGTTATGTATTGAGGTTAATTTACTTGGAAACTGTTGGAAATGGCCAAAAGGCTGCATCTGTTTAAGCTCCAGACTGGCTACATGTTAATTAGCTTATCTTTAAGAGGGAAATACTGCTTTAATTCTATTGGCTGTCACCTAGTGGTGAGCTGTATAAATAGTGGTTAAGCAGCAGTTAGGGCTGCTTCTGTTGTTAGCTGAATAAAGAGTTGTTGTTGCACCATTCGCCTTGTCAATGCCTCACCGAACTGGAAACATAACAGTGGCGACGAGGATGGGATGTGCTGCGAAGAAATAAAGAGCCAGAAGTCACTAGGGGTAAGACCAGGCCTCAGCGCCCTGGTAGGAACTACGTTCCCCCCCCTCTGCCTGCCAGCAAGCAACACTGGAGGCCAATGCCTGAGGGACCCATCCCCAGGACCACCAACAGAAGCCTTAGCAGCACAAGGCATTGCGAGGTCAGAGACAACTCACCATGGCCAAGCTCGGAAAATTGTCGGAGTTCGACGTGTTGCATCCCGAGAGGTGGAACTCTCTATAGTAGTGATGGCAAATCTTTTAGAAACCAAGTGCCCAAACTGCAACACAAAACCCACTTATGTATCATCGGGTGCCGGGTGGGCATGGCCCATTGGGTTGTTGTGGCCAATTGGGTGGGTGTGGCCCATTGGATGGGCATGGCTGCGGTGGTAATGACAGACTGGGTGGAACTAAAAAGTTCAATCAATCAATTCCAACTTTGTGAGATCTTTTTTTCTCCGCAAGAAGTTGAAATTGATTGATTGATTGAATCTTTTTTTTGGCACACTGCGGTGGAAGCCTAAAGTGAAAAGGTTTTATAAAACCCAGCTGAAGGCCTAGGACTGGGATGACGGCACACATGCCCACAGGGAGGGCTCTACGTGCCACCTGTGGCATGCGTGCCATAGGTTCTCCACCACGGCCCTATAGTTACTTAAGGCCAACAGGGAGGTGCCCATTTGTGCGGATTATAAGTGCACTATTAATAGAGCGCTTCAACAACATTCATATCCGATGCCTGTAGTCAGCCATATTTTGGCGTCACTACAGGGAGGTCGCATATTTGCCAAATTAGATTTGACTCAAGCCTACCAACAACTGCCCGTGGATGATGCCACGGCGGAAGCTCAGACCATAGTTACCCACAGGGGAGCTTTCAGGTAAGACGCCTACAATTCGGGATCAGTGTCACCCCAGGGATTTTCCAGAGCGTGATGGAGCGCACGCTCAAAAATATCCCAGGAATGTGTCCATATTTCGATGATGTCGTCATAGCTGGGGAGTCAACAGAAATATTGGCAGAAAGGCTCAAAGCCATCCTTCAGCGGTTCTGCGAAGCGGGGATGAAACTAAAGATTGAGAAATGCAAAATAGGGGTAGCTTCAACCAAATTTCTAGGGTTCCGCATTGATGCTGCAGGCATTCACCCTGCTGAATCCAAGCTCAAAGCAATTCAGCAGGCCCCCAGTCCTACGTTAAAGGGGGAGCTTCAGGCCTTCTTAGGGCTACTTAATTTCTATCATGCCTTTCTTCCACACAAGGCCACAGTGGCAGAGCTGTTACACCGGCTCTTGGACAAAAAGGCACAGTGGCAGTGGATGAGTGTCCACAAGAGAAGCTTCTCACCAGTCAAATCACTGTTGTCTTTAAACTCGGTACTAACACATTTTAACGATCAGCTGTCCATCAGCATTGCTTGTGATGCATCCCCATATGGGGTAGGGGCTGTGTTGAGCCATTTAATGGCTGATGGGAGACAAGTCCCCATAGCCTATTATTCAAGGACTCTGTCCTCGGCAGAATGCAACTACGCCCAAAGAGATAAGGAGGCATTGGCCATTGTGACTGGCATTAAGAAATTTCATGACTATTTGTATGGTCGGCCATTCACAGTCTTTATGGACCACAAGCCACTACTGGGTCTGTTCATAATGGACAAACAAACACCTCAGATCATCTCTCCAAGGATGCTGAGGTGGTCCATCTTTCTGTCAGCTTATAGTTACAGGCTGATTCACAAACCGGGTAGGGAAATGGGCCACGCAGATGGCCTTAGCAGACTGTCCCTGCCACACTTAGAGCCAGATCCTGCTCCAGCAGCTCGTATTCTGGCTATCCAGGATTTGCCGGAGTCTCCCCTTAATGCAAGGGACGTGGCTGCCGAAACAGCTTCGGACAAGACACTGAGCCGCGTGTTGAATTGGGTGCTCACAGGATGGCCGGACATAAGTCTGGGACCTAGCTTTCAGAGTTTCAGTAGGAGGAAGGATGAGATTTCAGTTCACAAAGTCTGCATTTTGTGGGGGAGTCGGGTCATAGTCCCATACTCCTTGAGGCCCAGGGTACTAGAGTCTCTGCATGACGGACATCCTGGAATAGTCTGAATGAAGGCACTCGTGATAAGCTACCTGTGGTGGCCAGGGTTAGATAAAGATATTGAGGCCCAAGTACACAGCTGCTACATTTGCCAGCAATCCCAACTAGAAATGCCGCAAGCTCCTGTCCATCGATGGGCATCAATTTTGCAGGCCCCTTTCAGGGACAGCTGTTCCTTATTGTGGTGGACAGTCACTCTAAGTGGTTAGAGGTCGCACCTGTCCCAACTATGACTACTGCCAGGACCATTCAGGAACTGTGCAGGATCTTTGCAATTCACGGGTTACCAGACAATGGGGCTCAGTTTACCGCTGCAGAATTCCAGTCCTTTTTAAGGGCTAACATGATCAGGCATGCCACTTTGGCCCCTTTTCACCCGGCCTCTAACAGCCAAGTGGAACACATGGTCCAAACGACCAAAGAATCGTAACCGGCAACTGGCAGCATAGACTAGCAGATTTCTTACTCTGCCAATGCACGACTCCCTGCACTTCCATGGGCAGAAGCTCAGCAGAATTAAGATGGGGCCATCGCTTAATCACTAAGCTGGATCGTCTGCATCCAGACCGAGTTGCATCGGAATCCGCACAGCCAACGCCACCGAGGAGATTGCAAGTTGATGACCCGGTTTGGGCTCAAAACTATGGGCAAGGGGCACTGTGGGTGGTAGCTGTGGTTGGTAATGTGTTAGGGCCACTCTCTTATGAAGTGGTCCTGGAAGACGGTCGTGTGATACGCAGGCACATCGACCAACTGTGCAGGAGGCTAGCGAACCAGCCGCTGGCTCATGACTCTCACGAAAGCCAAATCCAGGGGGAGCCTGACAGCAGCCATATATCAGAGTCTTTGAGCATGGGTGAGACTTCCAGGAGAGGGGCACTAGCGGACAACGAGTTGGCCTCGAACCCAGAGACTGCACCCACTGAGCAATTCCAGCAGTCAGCTCCAATTCCCAGCCTGGTGGAAACCTTTCCACCTATGGACACTAGCTCGGGTCTACTCGGACAGACCAGCCACAGAGACTCAGGGCTACCCATAGTAAATCGGTCCCAAAGCCCCGGTCTACCCAGCCTGGCTGGTGAGCTATTAGATCGGGGGCCTACAGTGGTGCCGAGGCACTCGGAACGGTCAAGAAGGCCACCAAAATATTTACAGGACTATGTTCAATATTTGTCATTATGAACTCTCTAGGGGGAAGGGGTGTTATGTATTGAGGTTAATTTACTTGGAAACTGTTAAAAATGGCCAAAAGGCTGCACCTGTTTAAGCTCCAGACTGACTGTCTACATGTTAATTAGCTTGTCTTTAAGAGGGAAATACTGCTTTAATTCTATTGGCTGCCACCTAGTGGTGAACTGTATAAATTGTGGTTAAGCAGCAGTTAGGGCTGCTTCCGTTGTTAGCTGAATAAAGAGTTGTTGTTGCACCATTCGCCTCGTCAATGCCTCACGGAACTGGAAACATAACACCTTAGTTAGCTGACTAGCAAAAAGTTCATCTATTTCCTCTGTTTGGTTGGGTGGCCTATAGTATACACCTATAGCAATGTCATTTTTCCTTCTTTTATATTGACCCAAATGCATTCAAGACAGTTTTCATCATTGTTGTGCTCTATTTCTGTAGAGATGTAGTTATTTCTTATATAGAGAGCAACTCCACCTCCTCTTTTATTTGGTCTGTTTCTTTTAAATAATTTAAATCCTTCTAGCTGTGTGTTCCATTTGTGGGTTTCATCCGACCATGTTTCCATAATGGCAACAATATCATATCTGCCCTCATTTGCCTTCATATCTGCCCTCATTTACCTATGCAGGAAGTCTTCCATGTTGCTATGTTTATTTTATTCAGATGTCTGCCTTGAGATGTATATACTGTATATGTAATATTGGTTATTTGGGTCTTTGGTTATAAATAAAAATAATTTTGATTATGATTATATAACTTGGGGTGGGGGAATGTGAGAAAATCCACAATTAATAATAGGAATAACGAGGATGAAAAAGAAAGCAATCATCTTAAAGAAAAATGCAAGGCACAGCAAACTTGACTATTTTGGATGTAGGATCACATAGGATACTACTTGTAAATATTTTTGTAGCAAGGCTACCTGGCTAACTAAATTGAAAAAATGAGGCTATCAATGGCTATTAGCAATGATAACTATCTGGAACTGCAGACTAAAACTATTACTTCATGCAGGTAGGGGGAAACAGGGCAGCCATCAAGCTAAAGCAGTTTCTATTGGCCAGTTTGGGAAATAGGACATTGCTAGTTTTAATGTAACAAAGTCCTTATGTTCTTGTAAGGCCAGGTCAGATGATAGAGAACTTGGGGAAGTGAGGTAACTAGACAGAAAAGGGGAGGAAAGCCTTTCCTCCCAGTTTGGATAATTCCAAAACTGTAATAACACTTAAATTAAAAAAATAATTAGCTATTATGGAACATAAAATCCTCACCCCTTTTTGTCTAGCAAGAGCAATCCATTTACATGCCAAGGGTGCTGCTCACACATGGTGCTCAAAGTTGGAGCCAATGGGTAAGCCTCGGTGCCCAATACATTTGAGTAGGATTTTATAGGTCCAACTTATCAATCCATACTCCCTATTTTCAGTTACTATTTAAAAGATATGATCACCCATAGTACCCATGTAGATTTAGCTGTTGTTACTCACTATTGCTAAATATGCAATAGCTCATTTCCAATTACTTTTGAACTTAGCAGCTATATCCTCCTTCCAGTGGTGAGATTTTAAGTTGATTAACATGGGAATTTTCACTCTAAATGATATAATGAAGTTGACTACATGTTCTAGCATGTGTTATCATTAGAAAAGAGTGCACAGTGTTCCATGCAACGTACTTAAACTGTAATGTATTGAGGTGAATTCCTTGGAATTGTTGAAAAAACAGTCATAAGACTCTGTCAGTTAAGAGCCAGACTTGCTGTCTACATGCTAATTATCTTGTGTTAAGTGGGAACTAATACTTGAATCCTATTGACTGCCACCTAGTTGCTGAGTGTATAAATAGGGATGGAGCTGCAGCTATCCAGGCTTCTGTTTAAACCTTTAATAAAGAGTTGTTTGTTCACCTGCTGCCTCGTTGATGCCTCGTCGATGCCTCACAGAACACCAAACATAACAGTGGCGACGAAGGTGAGATATGGTGCCAAACTCGAAGAGCTGAGTCACTAAGGGGGTAAGCCAAGCAATGACGCCTTGGTTGGGACCGCGTCCCCCCCATTCCTGCCAGTACGAAAACGCTGGAGGAAGAACGCTCCCAAGGAACCGTCCCTGGGAAATTAGAAGAAGCCTTGGCAGCACAAGGCATTGCGAAGCCGAAAACAACAAAAGCAACTCACCATGGCCAAACTCGGGAAACTCTCAGAATTTGACGTCGCACATCCAGAGAGGTGGAGCTTGTACATCGCGAGAGTCAAGAATTACTTTAGAGTCAACCAAGTTCGTGAGGACGGCTTGAAGGCCGCAACACTGCTGTGCGTTTGTGGCCAGGCGATGTTCGAGATCGGTAAAAACTTAATAGCTCCAGCGCTGCTTGAATCTGTTACTTATTCTGAACTTAAGAACACTTTGAGCCGAAGCTATCGGTCATCACCTTCGAAAGAACAGACCAATGACCGGGCGAATCGGCTGCTGAATTCATTGCTGTCCTTCGTCAAGCGGCCTGATCCTGCAAGTTCTAAGATCTTGAAGAGAGGCTATGAGACCACTTAGTGTGCGGGTTAAGAAGCAGGGATCTCCAACAGAAATTGTTTGCCAAAGAGACTTTCATTTCAAGATGCCCTAAGAGAAATCACAGTACAAATATTTCCATAGCATTAAATCAGAAAATTGTGTTCCTGAAAGTCAGTGTCATCTTTTCAATTCACTAGAAACAGTGATTCCTAACATCATAAATATACTAGATTGGAAACTAGGATAAATTCTAGTAACAAAAGGTCTACCTTTCTGTTTGGAAGAAGCACCTCTCAATTGCACAAATGAAATAAGCATGCTTTTTGAGAAACATGACTTGGGGCAGTTCTGTTATTGAAGTACCTCTATAGCAGGAAAGCCAGTGCTGGCATCTCTCTGTGCAGTGTCTGAGAAGTATGGTCTTCAGAGCCACTCCAATAGTTGTTGGATTATGACATTTCATATGGCAAAATGTGAAACTTTTTAAATACATGGAGTAGGACTTTAATAATGTATTTAAGTAAATAAAAATGTATGCTTTCATCCTGCCCTCTTCCTTCTTCAGCCTATTTGTTTTTAGGACCATCACCTGTGAAATGCCATCAAATGGTCAAGAGAGACCTCAATCTGAAAAAGTTTTCAGATGCTTCAGTTATAAGATGGAGTCTGTTTTCAGGCATTTTGAGAGAAGGTTTTCCCCACCCCCAGAAAGTTAAAGCTGTGCTGATCACTAGTAACATTTTCAGAAGCTCAGAAGAGCACATGACTCTACTTCGGTAAGACGAGTAAGAAAAGAAAGCACAAAGTGGGTGGGGTGAGTTCAGGAGTGGCAGAGGGAGGGGATCTCACACAGAGTTGAACAAAGCAGATAATAATTCCCCTGCAAGCACCCTCCCCCAACAGTATGGCAAGCCCCAAAAATACATAGGCAAAAGCAAGAAAGGGGAAAAGGGAAAGATTAAAGGCAAATACATTTGAGGGGCTCTGACATTCACCCCCCCTAATAGAAAGACAAATCCACTTGTAAAACAAAACAGGAAGGGGAAAAGAAAGGAAAATAAAAACATTACACATTAATACACATTAGTCAGGTGTATCTGGATATCGTGCATGAAAGCATTTAAGCAATCTAGAGGCCCTAACATGCTTCTTATAAACCCACTCATTCTGTGAAGCAGGCAAGTCTTTCCAGGCCACTAAGTACTGTGTGGACCTGTGATGTTTGCAAGAATCTAAAATGTCCTTAATTTCAAAGTGTTGCTCTCCCTCAACCATAATAGGTTGGGGAGCCGAAGTGGTTACAGGTCGTATTTTGGAGGTGACTTCAGGTTTCAATAGGCTACAATGGTAAACTGGGTTGATTTGTCTCAAATTCTTAGGGAGTTCCAGCTCCACTGTAACAGGATTGATAATGCATTTAATGGGAAACAGACTGATAAACTTTGGCCCCAGCTTCTTTGATGGCTGCAATGAATGTAAGAATCTAGTGGAGAGATAAACTTTATCTCCAATATGAAAAGGTTTAGGTTCCATTCTTTTCTTGTCAGCATATGCTTTATAAGCTTCCCTAGCCTCATCCAGGGCTTTTCTCACTAGTGGCCAGATGTTTTGCATTGATGAACCCACTCCTTAAGAGAAGGGATGGCAGGTTCATTGGCAGGCAATTCAGGCATAGGAAGGAAACTCTGCCCATTAGCCACTTGGAAAGGAATGGTATTTGAGTGAATTGCTTTGGCAGCACATATACTAAAATTGGAACGATACAGAGAAGATTAGCATAGAAAACGGCAACAGATCACTCCAATTGTCCTGCTGATAATTAAGAAAACAACTGAGGTATTGTTCTAGAACTGAGTTTGCTCGTTCTGTCCTCCCATTTGTTTGAGGATGATGACTAGATGATAGCCCCTGAACCGAACCCAAAAGGTCTGAAAAGGCTTTCCAGAACTTAGAGGTGAATTGGACTCCCCGCTCTTTTGGGCAGCTCAAAAATAAAATCCATAGAGATTTCTCTCCAGGGTGCTGAAGGGCTCACTCCTGGCTGAAGAAGGCCAGGCATTTTTCCCTGCCTACGTTTAGCAGCAGCACAAGCAGGACAGCTAGCCACATAACTTTCAATGTCTTTTTTCAAGGAAGGCCACCAAAATTGCCTCTTGAGCAGGTGGAGAGTCTTTACGAAGGGTCCTGCCATTTTTGAATCATGACAGGCCTGCATGATCCTCAGTCTCTGATTTGCAGGCACATATAACTTTCCTCCAACCCAAGCTAACCCATCTTGCACTGAACAGAGATTTTTATGGCTGTTGAACCACTCATCTTTCTCCAATGCCTTCCTGAACTCCTCTACCACCACATTATCTAGGGGAGGGGGTTTCTTCATCTGCATTCTTTTTTTTTCCAACAAATTTTTTTTATTAGTTTTATTTTACATGGTGGCAAGGCCATCAATTAATCAAAACAAAATCATATTTGTACAATTCAAATTATTTCAATATAATTAACTCAGTTATACATATAAATAATCTATTATTATTTTAATATATCCTACTTCCCCTTAAGTCAATACTAGTAACTCTATTTCTATACTCCCTCCCACCCCCATCCCCNGACTTCCCAGAACTGATTACAGGATTAAACATTCATCTTCCCAAGTCTATATAAAACTACCCATTATAAACTAATCTAATATAAACGTACTTTAACTCATAAAAAGATAATCAAATATAAGCTAATATAATCTATCTAAGTATAACCAATCCATCCTCTCCAATCTCTTCATCATACAAGAAACTGTGCCATATCTTCAGTTTATCAATTATATGTAATATATTCCATCACCCCTACAATTATATATAATATACCAGTGATGGCGAACCTTTTAGAGACCGAGTGCCCAAACTGCAACCCAAAACCCACTTATGCATCGTCGGGTGCTGGGTGGGCGTGGCCCATTGGGTGGGCGTGGCTGCGGTGGAAACAGCAGACTGGGTGGGACTAAAAAGTTCAATCAATCAATTCCAACTTTGCAAGATCTTTTTTTTTCCTGCGAGAAGTTGAATTGACTGACTGATTGAACCTTTTTTTTTTTTGTACATGGCGGCGGAGGCCTAAAACGAAAAGGTTTTATAAAACCTAGCTGAAGGCCTAGGACTGGGGCAACGGTGCGCGTGCCCACAGAGAGGGCTCTGAGTGCCACCTCTGGCACCCGTGCCATAGGTTCGCCACCACTGTAATATACCATCACCCCTTCAATTAATATCATAGTCAAATATTAATGATCTTTTAAAATAATAAACATTACAAAATACTCTTAAAAAAATAAGCAATAATATCCCCCAACTACTTCCCTTAAGGTGCAATACCATAATTTTCCATTTCTATAAGTATTAAAATTGCATCCCAAAGTCACAGCTAAGTCCATCAGTGCCTCTACTTTGTATCCTTGTAAATTTTCTTTAGTTGTTTCCAATCCAGTTTCCGCTTTTACAGCTATTTCTTCCACTTCTCCCTCCTTCCAGAAAGAGCAGTAATATCCCCCAACTGCTTCCCCTGAAATGCAATACCATAATTTTCCATTTCTATAAATTCTTTTAAATTGCATCCCAAAGTCACAGCTAAGTCCATCACTGCCTCTTCTCTGTATCCTTGTAAATTTTCTTTAATTGTTTCCAATCACCATAATTTTCCATTTCTATAAGTATTAAAATTGCATCCCAAAGTCACAGCTAAGTCCATCAATACTTTTTCTCTGTATCCTTGTAGATTTTCTTTAGTTGTTTCCAATCCAGTTTCCGCTTTTACAGCTTCTTCCACTTCTGGGAGGAAGGTCTTTCTCGTTATTATAGGGGGTTGACGAAGGGAACTCCACGTTATGGTATTAAAAGGTAAAGATATTCATAATTTTAACGTAGGGTTTCAGTGTCGACTCAGGTAGTGACGCTCTTCTCTATATCCTTATAGACTGTTGAAGATCTTTAAACAAAGCGGAAGTTCCATTAAACAAAACCAGTTTTCAAACTTCTTTAATCCAAGCCTCGGAGAAAAAAAAGAGGGGGGAAAAATCCAAAATCCAAATCCAAAATTCTCTCCGTTAAAGGAAAAAAAAAATAATCACCAAAACTTTCCATAAACCCAAAGAAAAAATATATCAAAGTTACAACCTTAAGCCAAGGGGTAACAATTTCCCTCTTCATTCAACTCTGCAAGAAAGTGAAAGTTAAAAAGGAAAGTCACTCTCATCTATAAAAAAACGGCAAACCGCAGCCATTTTTTTCCCCTCATTTCAACTTAACTTTAAAGAAGATGTTAATAAATTGAGTTAAAGTCTTAGGTTACTCAAGTCCAGTTTTCCCTGGTCAGTTCCGTCTGGTTATTATTTACTCACAGTTTTCTATAATTCTCAGCAGTGGAGGCAGCGACTGGCTTTGTTCCCCCCCCCCCAAAAAAAGGGAACAAAGGCACTTGGGAGGCGGAGATTTCCCGGACTCCGGAGGAGTACCCAATTTTGCTCTCCCGAAATAAAGGGAGAGCTTTTGGGACTCTACTCCTATCCAGGAGTACTCACCTCGACCCCTTCTCACGGGGCACAAGGTTCCAAGCCGCTGAACAGCTGCTGACCGCTGTTCATGCTGGCTCTGACGCCTTCCCAAGAGGACGGCTCCGAAAAGAGCCGCCATCGGCGCGCCATCCCACCGGAAGTCCCTTCATCTGCATTCTTGTAATGTCTGGGGCAGCCAATTGCTGTGGAGAAAGTAGAGGTTTAACTACCTCTGCCTTCACACTATTATATTGTGGCATTCATGACAAAGCATCTGCTAGGAAGTTCTCCCCCCCCCCCCAGGCAGATAGTGGATGGAGAAATTAAAATGGTGGAAGTGCTGGGACCAGCGTGCTTGTTTAGGAGACAACCTCCTGGGGTTTTTCAAAGCTTCCAGGTTTTTATGATCAGTCCAAACCTGGAAAGGAATTTTGCTTCCTTCTAAGAAATGCCTCCAAGTCACAAGGACCCATTGTATTGTGTATGCTTCCTTTTCCCAAGCAGCCCACCATTATTCAGTCTCTGACAACTTTTGGATATGTAAATGCAGGGCTGTAACTAGCTCTGCTGATTTTTCTGCAATAAACTAGCATCTGCCTGAATCACAAACAGCTTTTCCAGGTCTGAGTGTTTCAGCACTGGTTCCACTGAAAAAAGTCTCTTAGGTTTCTCAAATGATGCTTCTCACTCAGCGGTCCATTTTAGTGGCTGGCCAGGCTTCGGTTTACTCCCTCCCTTAGTTTTCAATAAGTTTCTGATAGGGTGTGTGATCTGAGCAAACGTGGGGATAAATTGCCTGTAAAAGATGGCAAACCACAGAAAGCTCTACAGTTGCTTTCTCGTGCAGGAGGAGTGGAGACTAAAACATACAAAGAATGGCTGAAGGACTTGGGTTTGGCTAGTCTAAAGAAAAGTAGAAATAGGGGTGACATGATAGCAGTATTCCAGTATTTGAGGGACTGCCACAAAGAAGCGGGGGTCAACTTATTCTCCAAAGCACCAGAGGGCAGGACAAGAAACAATGGCTGGAAACTGATCAAAGAGAGAAGCAACCTGGAATTAAGGAGAAATTTCCTAACAGTGAGGACAATTAACCAGTGGAACAGCTTGCCTTCAGAAATTTCTAATTTTCCCTTAGACAGGTACCCTAACATCTCTTTCATAAGGGGGAGGGGGTACAAATTTTCCACTGATATAGCATTGAGATTTTTATAATCTACACACATTCTAAGGCCCCCATCCTTTTTCTCTCTAAATTATATAGGGGCAGCCATTTTCAATTTTGCAGGTTAAATGAGCCTCCAAGCCAACTTTTTATCTAAAAACCCTCTAAGTTCTTCCATTTCATTAGGCATCATAGCATACATTTTCGGCTTAGGAAACGTAGCCCCTGGAACTATCTCTATAGCTCAATCCGTTGGTTGATGGGGTGGGAGTACATCTGATTCCTTTTTACGGAATATTTCAATTAAGTCTCTGTATTCTGCGGGGACGCTGTTCTGTAATACCCTGTCTGATAGAAAAGAAATCCAGGCTTCCCAGGGATAGGAGTTCTCGCCTCCTTGCTGGTTGGGGAAGAGACCTCTATGACCTTTTGAGCAACTTTTGCTTGTTCTTTGAACTTTGGCACCAGTTTCTTTGTCTTAGTCTTGTTTGGAACTTAATGTGTTGACATTGGGTGTGGTGCATGACAATCTGAGTCTCCATGCCCCTTTTCCCCACAACAGAAGCACGCTCCCCTACCAAGGGGGTATATCTCCCTTCTGTTCACTGGAACATTTCCCTTGCTTTCTCGGCCAGCCAGGCGCCTCTCAGCTGCACAACAAAGTCAGTTATCTTGACTGGTGTGATGTCTGTAATCTACCAGATCTAATTCCACATCAGTAGTCAATTTGTACTAATCCCTGAGGAGATTAGGCACTCCTCTGGGTAGGCAGGTATAATACAGTTCCCTGCTTAATCCATTTCAGAATTGTAGACCAGCATTATGTTCAGGCCATCCTCTTACATGAGCCACCATGCTACGAAATTCTCTATTCAGCAACCTGTTGCTTCCCTTGCTTGATCATCCCGATTCTTGCATTTGCCTTCCTTGCCTCGGTGGGATCTTCAAACCGATTCCGTAGCTCTTGCATGGAGGCATCCACATCATGGAGCTCAGGGCCTACCTCATCATATAAGGACACCAACCACTTTGCTGCATCCCCTTCCAGGTTCGCAGAAATAGCATTCACATATGATCCATCATTGGGGTGATTACCTCAATATCTTTCTAAATAATTCCACATCTGGATCAGAAAATAAACCAACTTTTCTGGTCAGCCATCAAACATGACTTTAATAGGAGGCTGTTGATCCTCTCGCACCAGTACATATCCAGGTGGTAGGTTAGCATCTGGTGGTGCTGCCTAAGCTCCTCCCTTTTCAGCAGTATTTGGTGACTATCAAATCAGCTTCCTGGTTTTTGATGAGCCCATCAATGAGTTTGCCTCTCCCATGTGGGTTAAAACCAACAACTGCAGGAGGGGATTTCCCCCTCCCCCGTTGTCCTCTTGTCCATTTTTCAACGCTTCTTGAAATCCCCTTTAGGATTTTCATCCATGGGATCTTTCCTAGGTTCCGAGTTTGTTAGTCAGCTTTTTTGAAGTTTAAGACACTGAATGGATTGTTTTCTGTTGCTAGTGTTTGTATTATATTAAATTCTAGTATGACATGATCACTTTCACCCAAGGTTCCGGCCACTTCAACTCCCTCTATCACTTCTTCTCTATTTGTAAGGATTAAGTCCAGTATAGCTTTACTTCTAGTTCCCATCTCCACTTTTGGGTGACAAAATTGTCGGCTAGGTTGGTTAGGAGTCTGTTTGATCTCCCGCTCGTTGCAGAGTTGTCTCCCAGTTGATATCTGGATAGTTGAAGTCTCCCATTACTACTGTGGTATGCTTCCTGCATACATTTGTTAACTGGTTGGCAAAGAGTTCATCTATTTCTTCTGATTGGTTGGGTGGCCTGTAATATAAATCTATGGCTATGTCACTTTTTTTTCTTTTATATTGACTCATATACATTCTGGAGAGATTTTATCTTTGATCATATGCATTTCTGTAGATATGTAGTGTCCTAACATATAGTACAACTCCCCCTCCTTTTTGTAGACCTGTTTCTTTTGAACAATTTGTATCCATCCATCAGTACATTCCATTCATGGGTTCGTCCCACCAGGTTTCTGTAATGCCAACTATGGCATACCCTCCCTCATGTACTATTGCTTCTAGTTTGCCGTTTGTTCCCTAAGCTTTGAGTATTTGTATATAAGCATTTAAGACTTTTATGCCTGTCCATGGATATGCTTCCTGCATCTCCTGATTGTTGTTTGAGGTTTTTTCTCTCTCTCATCATTGCCTACCTCATTGATTGATTTGTTTTCTTGGGATTTGTGATTGGTTTTATGTTCTAGAGATTCTAGAGATTGGACACCCTTCACCCTTGATTTTAAACCCCTCCTGATGAGTTGAGCCAGTCTTTTTCCAAGTATATTTTCCCCTGTTTTAAGTATTTTATGAAATACTTGGGAGTATCTTTCAATCATGATATAAAAAAGCAAAGGAAAAGCAATATTGAGCTTATTCATTTATAACCTGAACAGATGCTACAATTCTGATGTCATACCGTGTAGTAAGACTATTTATTTCATTTAAATTTATTGACTGTCCACATCCAGTGAACTCTGGACTGCAGATGTAACTAAGAGACTTAAAACCAGCTAAAATATTAAATAAACAGCCATTTGAACTAATATGCTTTAGTGACTAAATCCATAATTGATTGACCAAGTTAACAGGCTTTACACAGGTTGACTTGGGGTAAAAAATGAAGGTAGCTTGAGTTATGACCACTCATTCAGTGACTGTACAAATTTATGACATTCCATAAATTTGGTAACTGACTCACACTTATGACAGATGCAGTGTTCTGCAGTTACATGATTGCCATTTGCGATCTTCCCTGCTAGTTTCCCACAAGCAAAGTGAATGGAAAAGCTGGCAGGGAGGGTGTTTTTTTTCCCTCCTCTCAAGGAGTCCCAATATGGAGAACAAGATCTCAGGGATATCATACTCCTTACTTTTTAAAAAAATTGAAGGGGTTTTCATACTTCTAAACATACTTCATATGTTTATGAAATGGGAATATTATCCTAGTCCAGCTATAATGTACTACAATATGCAACAGACTTCTTACATTATTAATAAGAGTCAGTTGACTAGACCCATTTACCTTCATTCTTTTTAAAAGCTGTACTGTCACAAACCTACAGTTTCATCCCATTTTGTTCAAGTAATAATCCAACAATCTGCATACTAAGGTTAAATTTTCACTCAAATTCTATTGAAGTAAATGAATAATTCAGGTAGAATTTTCTGGAGCTATAAAGCAAATAACATAAAACCAGTCCTTTGATGACAAACAAAACCAGGTAGAGTGGAAGGCGATTTAACAGTACATTTTAAATACAGATTATACTGAGGTGCAAGAAAAGGATTATAGATTTGAAAATGTATCAAAATGGTGGGTTTTTTTAAAGAATTGCAATGAACACTAATTTATTTCACAATTTGAATTATTCATCTGTAACATATTAAAATAGAAAATACCTACTAAATTCCACATAGAAAATATGACTACGTTATAAAATATACTGAAAATATGTTACAATATTAACATTAATATTTGGCATAATTTTATGGATATATCAGGAAAACATATATATAAAATAGAGAAGATAACCTGAGTGTATCCCAGAAAAACAGCTAAACATGACAAACCATTATAGAATAGATCCAGGAACACAAAAGGTAACCTTGGAAATATATTATTATACAAGTATCATTAATTGTTCTGGATTGAAATTGCCCTGTAAATTAATATGCTTTTTGATCAAAATTCTTAGTGAGTTTCATTATTTCTCTGTCTCTAAGAGTAAAAATAAGGTGAACTAGACTCAATGACAGCAGGGCAGTATTTTTTTTTAAATGGGGTCTTCCAAATTAGTATTCTGTAACCAACAGAATGAACAAATCATAATTATACCCATTAAAGCTGCACATCCAATACAGTTAAATGTACAAGCCTATTGAAACCTTGTAAACTTGCAGGGATGCATTAAAAGTGTCCTAATTACAATGGCAATTACTGATCCAGAAAAAAAGGTGTTAGTAGTACTATCAAGATATACATTTGTGAGAGCAGTTGCATTTTATAACAAAAATATGCTCTGCCCTGAATGCTAGTTTTTGCTATTATCCAATAATTTCCAATAATCTGAGATTTTTAAAATAATAAAGGAATATTCTGAAAATGTAACAAAAATCTCTCTGTGCAGAAATGTTTACTCATTTGCATAATGACAAATAAGAAATCCTTATTTATGATATGCTTTATGTTTTGCAGGGGTGGGAAACGATAGCCCTTTTATAACATGTGAACTTCAAATCCCAGAATTCCTAGGAGTTGAAGTCCACAAGTCATAAAGGGGCCATCGTTCCCCACCTCTGTTTTACAGTATTTTGCAGTGTGACAAAAACATTCAGAACTGATTTTAAGACTTGCTTTGAACCATATATCTACATTTTGTCTGTTTGACAAGAACTAAAAAAAAAAGATTGCACATTAATAAATGTGGGTAGCTGATATTTATCAGCTTCCATTAATTTTCATGAATTTTGAGCCTAATTAAGTGAAAGGAATATTTGAGAAATATTCACATTTTAAAATGTTATACTTGTTTTTTATATACATACATACACACACACACACACACACACACACACACACACACGCAGGTCTTGGCGTATTCAAATCTTTTCCCATGTAAGATTTCCCTCAATCTTACACGGGAAAAGACCAGAATACGCCAAGACCTGCATACCTGTATCCGTATGTATGTATGTATGTATGTATGTATGTATGTATGTATGTATGTATATATACACAGTATATATATATATATATATATATATATATATATATATATATATATATATATATATATATATATATATATATATATATATATATATATATATATAATATATATATATATATATATATATATATATATATATATATATATATATATATATATATATATACACATACATACATACATACATACACATACAGTATATATATATACAGTATATATATATATACAGTGTATATATATATATATATATATATATATATATATATATATATATATATATATATATATATATATATATATATATAAATTCCAACTGTAGTAATCATAATTTATTATATTCTACCAGTTATCCCAAGATTACTCAAAAATGATTTCAGTAATACTGTGTCAGGAAATTGAGATCTAAGTGTGACTGTTATTCTGTAGACACATTTTCACTAAAAAGAATACTGAAATCATAGTACTGTATATAGTACCTTTCTAAATGAAACAAGCTACAAGAATCTTATAAGAATATATTTGGAACTATGGCAACCACTTCTGGGTAATAGGGTTATACTGACAATAGGACTATATTGACTGCAAATAGTTGAGGGTAAAATAGTTGCAATATTTCTGGAAGATATGAATAAGAATTAGGAATGAGTTCTTCAGTTTTAAACTGTACATTCATGGGCCATGATGGTATATGGGCATCAGGATATTGTGATATAGGAAATTCTAGTCTGCTATTCTCCAATTACATTTCAAAGGAAATGTTACATTTTATGCACAAAATTAAGCAATTTATCTTTTATAGCTTCTGCATGACAGAAATAAAGAGAAAATTATTTTCACTTTGTAAGTTACTATAATGTCCAGTGGAAACACTCTTATTACCTCGTATATTTAATTGTAATAAATTAACAAAATCATATGTGCTGATTAAAGGCAAAGATCACATTATTCCTTTTTTATTTTTTAAGAAAACCTATATAGATCTCACTTTTGGCGGATAAGGTTCTTTGCCTTTTTACAGCACAATTGTATAGATGTGACATTATATTTAGCTTCCTGGAGCACACAACAGAAAGAAGCAAACAATAATGACTAAGATAAAGACTAGGAAAAGTGTGAGTTGTTGGAACCAGACACAACGGTCAATCTGTTCTTGAAGTCTTTTATTAGCTTGTAGTAGTTGCCTTAACTGGAAAAAAGGGGGAAAAATAGTAGATGTTATCAACAAAGAACTGTTTTTCCCACTTGATTTTGCTACAATTTACCAACATACAATACAATTAGGATATAAATAGATAGAAACAATTATAATTTTTTAAAAAATCACCAAATCACACACGTAAACCAATTTATAAAAGAAACAAATGTATTTCAGTCATATGTATCAAAAGTAGTATTTTGAGGAAAGGCACAATCTTATGATTTAATAGTTTGACTATATAAAAACAAACTAGTTTGGAAGCATGGATGATATACTGATTTTGATTTTGCATATCAGAATTATTTATTCTTCATTTTAAAAGAAAAAAATCTACAAAATCAAATACAATAGAAAAAAACAGTTTTAAGGGTTCCTCATGTAAACATTGCTAAAAACAAAACTTTTTAAAGTATGGTTCTTCTAAGTTTCTATTGCTTTATCTAAGAAGTAATGTTACAGGATTTAGTTAGTACAAAGAAAGAAAGCCTACATGAAAGTCTTGAATTTCATAATAAAGACCAGTATATGTGTGAATGAAAAAGCATGTTTTGAACGTTCAATTGTCTTAGAAGGAATCTGTTATTTTCAGAAGAAAATAAATTTCAAGGTGAACAGGGAAGGCAATTTTTTTTAATATAAATGTATGTTTAAGAATGAAATTTTATGGAAATATAATACCAAATTATGGAAATTAGTTAAGAACGAAGCTGAGAATCTAAGAGTTGTATTTGTGTGCATGTAATAGTACTGGAAAGCAGCTGATATTCTATTATGTCAGCACTTTGGAAATGTCAACAACTTTTTGGAGCCTGCCTTTTCATGAGATTTTGGTGGGTGGGGGAATAGACTAAAAAATCCCATTTTTTCAGGGCTTTTTTTCTCATAGAACGCTCAGAACGGAGTTCCGGCACCTTTTTTGGATGGAACCTTGTAGGGTAGGCAAGGCGGGTTGTATGACATGTGTGAGTTCCGGCACCTTTTTTTTTTTTTTTTACAAAAAAAGCACTGATTTTTTTATTTCCCTAACTATAATGTACTTAAGGAATGGTGGCATAAAAATTGAAAGAAAAGTAATAACAGTCATACATGTTACCTGAAAGTGTAAATCTTCATTAGTTTTTGAAGGACTGTTAAAGGCATTTTCATTTATAATTAAAGAAGAATTCTTGCTACTTTCTACAACATGGCATCTTAACCTGAAACAGAAAGCAATTATTTTGAGTTCAGTTCTGCAGAATTATCGTTGTTTTCTTCCCTGGGTTTCCATTTTTTAATTTTTTTTATCCTGATGTTTTTCGTATTTCATAATGTATTTTTTATGTTCCCCCTTTACTCTGTGGCATTAAAATCAAAGAGAAGAACATCCAGAAAATCAGTGCATCAACCAAATGACACTGAACGAGGATGTGGAGCTTTCTTGGAACTGTGTTGTAGACTGGAGATAGATGTCGTATCCCTCCTCCTTTGTTGAGAAAGGGCTGTTCAATTTTGACATAGATGGTCTTTTTGACCCCTCTTTCAAACCAGTGGTCCCCTCTCTGTCCAAAATGTGAACTTTACTGTCTTTGAAAGAGTGGCCTTTATCTTTTAAATGCAGATGGACTGCTGAATCTTGTTCTGATGGGTTTGTTCTCCTATATTGTGCCATGTGTTTATGAAGTGGTTGTTTTGTTTCCCCAATGTACAGATCTGCACATGGCTCACTGCATTGTACTGCACATACCACGTTGCTCAGTTTGTGTCTGGGTGTTTTATCCTTGAGGTGGACAAGCTGGACCTCTGCCTGACCACTTCCTATTTTAAATACAGTGAAGGTTTCTACAGACAAATACACAGCTGTGCCATGGGCTCACCTGTGTCCCCCAGTCGCCAATCTCTACATAGAAGAGGTAGGAACCAAAGCCCTAAACTCCTTTACAGGCTCAAGATCAAAACACAGGAATTGGAAGTATTTATCAAACATATCAACTTGGTGGACAGATACATCAAATTCACACATGAAGATGTTAAGGAAAATAGTCTAGCCTTCCTGGACTATGCAGTATACATTAAGGAAGACAGAAGCCTTAACATTGAAATTTACAGAAAACCTACACACATAGATCAATATTTACATTTTCATTCTCACCATCCACTGCAACTCAAAATGGGAGTTACCAGAACCCTACACCACCAAGCTGAAGGCCCACCTACCAGCAAAGATGGAAAAGAGAAAGAACTGAAACACATCAAGGAAGCTCTAAGAACTTGTGGCTATCCCAAGTGGGCCTTCATCAAATCTCAAAAAAGACCCAGCAGGAACTCCTCCATAACAGACAAGGAAGAAAACAATAAATGAAGCAATGTAGTCATTCCATATCGGAAAAGCTCAGGAGGATCTTCAGCCAACACAACATATGTACACATTTCAAACCCAAGAATACACTAAGGCAGAAGCTTGTTCACTCCAAGGATAAAACACCCAAACACAAACTGAGCAACGTGGTATATGCAATACAATGCAGTGAGCCATGTGCAGATCTGTACATTGGGGAAACAAAACAACCACTTCATAAACACATGATACAACATAGGAGAACAAACCCATCAGGACAAGATTCAGCAATCCATCTGCATTTAAAAGACAAAAGCCACTCTTTCAAAGATAGCAAAGTCCACATTTTGGACAGAAAGGACCGCTGGTTTGAAAGAGGGGCCAAAGAGTCCATCTATGTCAAAATAGAATAGCCTGACGACCAGGGCTTTTTTTCTGCCTCTTTTCCACCGCCTTGAGTTTGGACCGGTGCGGGAGTAGTTTGGGATCCTGGCGGGGAAATCTCTTGTCCTTACGTTCATTTTAAACCCTCCCCGATAAAGGCCACACCCTCCCCGATAAAGGCCACGCCGGCCGGGCCTTTTTCCACGGCCTTGCGCCAAGGCGGCGCAAGGGGCTGAAAAAAAGCCCTGCTGACGACACAGATAAGCAATTTACACATATTATGTTTTATGCCAAACTAGCTTTGCAATATTTAGCCAACTTTGGCTGGTCTCAGAAGGTAATCCAGCCTGGTTAATACTTGAATAACAAACCACCAGGAAGCTTAAGTTTGACTGAAAAGAAAATATTCTGGAAGAAGGCATATATTATAATAATGTCAATTTGAAAGTCAATATAAAATGTTTACCTATGCTCCATCACTTTGTTTCTAGGAATTTCCTTCCAAAATTGAGATAGTTCCTGTGCCCCTAGTGCAGAGCACTGTTCCATTTCTGCTGCCATAATTAGAAAACGGTCTTGCAAACAAGCCACACAACCTATTCAACCAATAGACAGTTTAGTAAAAATTATTGTACTTCATTTAGATATAGTCAATAGCCTGTAGCAGGAAATATTACATTTTAATAGATGTGTACATAATTAATTTACAACAAATGTAGCACAGCCAATACCGAACACAAATGTGCAACTCCCAAATTTCACAAAACTCTTGAGAAGAGTAGAAGATGAAAAGGGAAAAAAATGTAGTCTTTATGAACTCTAAACTTGACAATGTATTTAGCCAGGTGCAAAACTACAGAAAGAATAGTCTGAGCTGAAAGATCTGACAAGACTGATGGACAGTAAGATAACTTATATTCAAAATTTTTAAGTTAATTGAAATACCAATATTTTCAATGTAGAAATCTAATTAGAAGAAATATAGCAGAGGTTAAACTGGATTATTTTATTTATTTTGCTATTATAATGTCCTAAATAATTTTAAATCACTATGATACAATTATTTTATATTTTAAATTTATCAATGAGAAAGTCATATAAAATACCTTCATTTAAAATCAAGTTGCTGTAAATTTTAAAAATGAACAGGGCACATTTCCACACAAATATTTTATATTTGTATAGTAACTGGCAATGAAGGATATTTAAAAATATTAATCAGCATTAGCATAATTTAATTAAATTCTGTAGGGTACAACAACATTTAATTTTCTAAGCTTAATATTTTTCAAATTTAAAATTGTTTCAAATAGCTCATAACTTGAAATTGTATTGTAAATTTATAGTTTATTTTTATGAAATTGAAAAAACTTTGGATATATTTTAAGAATGGTATTAGAAGACAGTAATGGTAAGTAAAAAGACTGAGAATTTAGATTTGGTGGCTACTTTATTTCAAGAATATTATGACCAGTTTTGATGCTCTTTCTTCTCCCATCCAACATGGGGATAATTGAACTAAGTTATTTTAATCAAGGCA
>NW_015387079.1:197109-212833 GCF_001527695.2 Protobothrops mucrosquamatus
AAACGTGCATTTTGTAGCTTAATCTCATTTAACTGGAATGTAACCTATTTAGCTCTGTGGTTTATAAGCTCCACATTAACAGTCTTAAGAATGACAAAATTCAGTGCAAGAAAATCAACCACCTCTTTCCATAGCACTCATTTGGATTTTCCTTGAAATGCACCATCATGACAAAAAGATAATAATGATTGTCCTCTTCTGTCCAAAGGATTCTATTACTCAGGTAACCTGAATCTTTATTGATGAATATAGAACCACCCAGGGAACTACAGAGAAAAATCAAGAGTTCTGAATCTCATGACTAAGGGTATTTTTTAAAAGCAAACATGCAAATATAATATTTATATGCCGCCTATCTACCATCTAAATAAGTTGAACATAAAAAGTGCATTATTTACCTTAAATGCCACTGCATTTTTAGTAACATTTGTCAGAATTATCAAACATTTCTTCTCTGCAGTTTCTTTGGACCCAAAATGCAATTCCTCTGCCGGACTATTGAAAAATATAACATTTTCTACAATAAGTATTTGGAAAGACTTACATTATTTTCTTTAAAATAGTTAATAAATTTATTTAAAATAATTATATGTGATTTATCATGCTCAAAGATAATACTTCAAAAGCTTTAAATTTTAAGAATAATTTTAAAGGCTTCTAACAATACTTTAGATAATTTTTTTACAATATACAGTTTAATGCACAATGGAGATGAAATTCTCCTTTGCATTCCAAAATATGAAACATTGTTAAAATAATGCAACATTTGAAAGCATGAATTATTTGAAGAAATACAATCAAACTTCAATGAATTGAGGGCAAAGCAATCATAGGAGCAAGTAACAAAAAATCTTCTCAAGGCTTTTTTTTTTTTTAGTCTCATGCCATACTTCACAACAATATGGTCAGTATCTTGTTGAACAAGAATGATGGATGTTATACTTTGATAGCTTATTCAGTATAGTAGCAGCTCTTCAAGTCTTTCCCTATCCCATCAAATAATTTTTAGAAAAAGTAGAAAAGAATTTGAATTGAAGATGTACAAACTGATCTTCAACATCTGAAGTTAAACTTGTTTTTTCACATCATCTGCCAGTCTATAGCAGAAATATGGTAATTTGCATACTGAAGTTATTGGCTTTAAAAATATACCTTACATGGGATGAAGGAATTTGCAATATGAAGATTTGTAATGTATTTATTTTAAATGTAACTGTCCATGCCAACTTAGAAATGGTTACCTAAACTTTCATTATATTTAAAAAATGAACTGTCATTCAGTAAACACAAACCCACACACTGTAATACATACTGTTATTAGAATAGAGAATTCTTCACATTAGGACTACAAAAGCTTATAGAAAGTAAGGTATAATTATATTTATTTTGGTCCAAACTGGGAAAAGTGTTTGCAACCCAGCCTTTACAGCCTATCCTATCCAAAATAACCTACTTCTTCACTTGAGGCTGCACTACTGTTAGAACATATAAAGGTCCACAACATGAAGGTGATTATTATTGTCATTTACCTGATATGCAATAAAGATCCTTTAAAAGTGGTAAGTGCTTTCTTGGCATTTTTTGTTTTAGAATCTAATTTGTCACACTCTTCTGATTTTGGAGTTTGTTCTGAAGTATTTGCCTAAACAAACAAAAACAGCAGCTATGTATATTCAGAGTTAATTATTTTATACAATAGAATAGAATGGTACAATTATATATTTTCAGCTACTGAATTACAGTACATCAAAAATAAGAATATCAAATGTAAGTAGGGCCTTATAATAAATTCACACACAGAGAGAGACAAATGTAGGATAGATAGTAGTCTATCCTACCATGTACTGATATATGTGTTTCAAACACTGCAAAATTTTATAAAAATAATTATCTTTTTCACAAGATAAAGCTTTTTGAAAAAAGCTGGTTGTGCTTGGTATTGTAAGTAATGTATTATATATTTCTAAACCTCCACAACAAAGATGATACTTTGATAAATACTGGGATTCTTTGGAAGAATTGTTACCATTAGTACTTATAAATAATTGTTACTCTCACTTTCTTTTCAAAAAGAAAAGAGTATCATGATAGTTTTACATAAATCTTGTACAACTACACATGGACAGTTTTGTTTACTGTACTTCAAAAAGCATTTTATAAAGCTGGAAAAGACAGAAAACAATTGCCAAAATGATCAGAAGATTAGCATAATTCTATGTGGAAAGTGTACAAAATGTAGGTACTATTTCATTTTAAAAAAGAAGAGGAAATTTTAGTACATACAGTAATGGCCAAAATTGTGGAAACCTTTTGGGAAAAGTGTACATTTGAGGTTTGATGGCTAATAACACCCCTTTTTTGGAGTAGTACCATAAAATTATATATCAATGGAAAGATAATTTAATCAATAATGTAATGCAACAAAAGTTGTTCAATTATCTGTATTCTATGAAAAGTTATAGCCAAATAACCAGAAAAAGGAAGCACAACTTGCTTAGGTTGATATCATGTAGCTTTTCTTCATCTGATTGTAGCCAATGAGCATGCATGTTTAGAGAGCCAATCAGGTGTCATCTTGTTTTGGCAATGAGCCAATCAGATCACAGTAGGATTCAGTTACTGATGTCATGTATTAAAGCTGAGAGGAGGACATTTGTCAGTGTGTTATGTGATTGCTATCAAGTTGGTTGGGGTTTTTTGTGTTCTTTCATTTAGTGAGCTGTAAAACGTAATAAAATTAAAGTAATGGTGCAAAGAGTTGACTGGTCACCCAGAAAGCAATGTAAAATAGTATTATTAAGTGAACAAGGCTACAGTTATAAAGAAATTAGAAAAAAAATTGGTGGAAACTTAACCAAAGGTAGCATTTCTAAGTTTTTGAAGAGGTATAAGGAGACTCAGACACTACAAAACCACACTGGTAAAGGCAGGAAAAGGTGCACAACAGCAAGTGATGATAGAAGAATTAAGAGACTGTGCCTACGTGACAGAAGAAAATCATCTGGGTGTATACAAGATGAAATGGCGCAATGCAATGTGAAGTTGGGTGCAAGGACTGTTCGGCGCAGATTGCAGGAATTTGGCCTAAAATCTAGAATTCCACAAAAAAGCCACTTTTATCTCTCAAACAAAGGTTGAAAAGACTAAACTGGGCTAAAACCCATGTTACCTGGACAGAGGAACAATGGGACAGTGTTATTGGAGTGATGAGATCAAGATCTCCCTGTTTGGTAGTGATGGCATAAAACACGTAAGGAGAAGAATCGGAGAAAATTTGCATCCTGATTGCATTACATGTACCATGAAACACCCAGTCAGTGTTATGATCTGGGGTTGTATGACATCAAAAGGTGGGGGCAGAATTTGTGCGATTAATGGGAATATAAATGGCCAAAAATACATTAATGAAATACTTGAGCCCAAACTGAAGCCTTCCGCACATGATCTTTTCCAAGACAATGAAGCATTTATATTTCAACAGGATTCAGCTCCATGTCATGTTACTGCTTTGTGCAAAAACTGGTTTCAAGATAATCATATTCCACTGCTGGAATGGCCTGGGAATAGCCCAGACCTTAACCCAATTGAAAATCTATGAAGCCGACTAAAGAAACGTGTTAGTCAGAAGCGACCCAGCAATAAAACCCAGTTAATAGAAGCAATCATTCAATCTTGATTTCACATTATAACAGCTGCAGAACTAAAGGACTTGGTTCACTCCATGGGAAGACGTTGTAAGGCCGTAATTCATGCTAAAGGTTACCCTTTACTTAACTAAGTATTAACTGACATGGTGATAATTTTTGTATATCTCGTTTTTTCTACGTGTTTCACTTTTCTTCTTTATAACTGTTATTCTAATAGCAAATCCTTTATAAAAGTTATTGCATTACATTCTTGATTAAATTTTATTTCTATTGATATATAATTTTATGGCATTACTCCAAAAAAAGTGGTGTTATTAGCCATCAAACCTCAAATGTACACTTTTCCCAAAAGGTTTCCACAATTTTGACCACTACTCTGTATAAAAATCCATGGTCATCCAACAAGATTGAAAAGAGAGAAAAGACAAGAAAATGTTGTATAGGAATTCTACATAACCTTTGATGGAGACTACAAATTTAGCTTTGAAGGGGGATAAGATGATTAATGTAGGATAAGGCCACTGATACATATTAGTTATGCATGACTGAATTTTTCTGAAAATATGACAAGAAACAAGAGCAGGAGATAGTACAGTACAGCTTTTTATGTCTTGTGCTTTGTTAAGTTTATACTGTACATTGCTACTATAAGACACAGGTTTTCGTCTAATATAGCTCTTTTTAAGATAAACTACTACTATTGCTATATTTATTTTAATGAAATACTGAGAACAATATATTAGTTTGGTCTCACAATCCTTGCTTTGAATTACTAGCAATGGCAAGTAGATTTTGATGTTAAGAAGATGTAAGGAAAATGTCTGCAGCTTTATATATCTTACATCTAACCATTTGTACATTTAAATGAAACTAGCTAACGTGTAAACGTTAAAAATTTGGCAGATAGTAAAGTGGCAAAATGGTCTGTACATCTTTCATGGGTCTTGGCGAAGCTGAAGATTTCATGCACTGCTACAATGCTTTCAAATTCAGTGTCATCTGTTGCAGATGGTCACATGATCAAAATTCGGGTGCTTGGCATGTATTTATGACAGTTGCACTGTCCTAGGGTCATATGATCTATTTGTAACCTTCTCCGCTGGCTTCCAACAAGCATAGTCAATGGGGGAAGCTGGATTCACTTAATGACTGCATGATTCCCTTAACAACTGCTTAACAATTGTGGAAAAAAGGTCATAAAATGAGGCAAAAATCAACAACTGCCTTGCTGAGCAACAGAGGTTTTGGGCTCAATTGTGGTCATAAGTTGAGGACTACATGTAATGTACATATAGATGAAATAAAGTGGGGACAAAGATTTTCAGCATGTACTCTTGATATGGATAGGTCTGTCAAGTTACTGAGATAAAGATATAAATGTGTACCATTCACACACATACACACACACACACACACACACTTTAGGTTCTAAATGTAAAAATTAGATGTCACTTCTACAAAAGCAATTTTTTCTTGTGAATGCTTTGGAGGACAGGACTGTAGCTTAAGTACCAGTCAGTATTGGTAGGAATATAGAGCATTTTGATGATGCTAGATTGTTTTTCCTTAGGTTAAGTAGAAATATGAATCTTGGAATAGCTCCAGTATCAATACTCCTTTGTTTTAATCTACATTTTACATGTGGGCATCAATTTTTGAAATACAGGTTGTCTTTGGGTTATGATTGGGACCAGAATTTCAACTGCTCATGGGCATAAAGCATAATGTTACATGACTGCCTCACTTAGCAACAGCAGTTCTGGTTATCATTGTAACTGGAGGACTGCATGGGTCATTAAGTGAGTACTTTTCATAACTTCTCATAACAGACAAAGGAATCAAAGTTATGTATCAGAAAGTGAAACAAAAAATAGTAAAATTCCACATCAGAACAAAAATTATTTCTCAGATGAAATTTGGCAATATTAACCAGGAATTAAAATTGGCTATCTGCAATAAGCATATCAGTTTTTTAAAACACGGACTTTAGATTCTGACAGCAACATATGATGGTCAAATACTTCTTAGGCATTTTTATTAGATACTGCAATTTAACAGTAACATGGGAAAATAGACATGTAACAGAGATGACATTCTCTTATGTACCCTTCAGTTGAGGGATACCTTTTTTGGATTGAGTGCTTGTTCTTCAGTAGTATCTACGTTGTCTTTGTTATCGGTGTCTACTTCTTTGCATTCAGCTTCATCTTCACTAGTAATGGGTCCATTTTCACATAATGGAGTTTGGAAATCATCATCAACCAATGGAGGATAACTGTATTTGAAAGCATCCTATAACAAAAAGAAATAAATACATTATTTGTGACTATGAAAGAAAAGATTTGTGGGTAGACTGGATATAAAATTTTATAGAGAAGAAACTGGATTCAATTACAAACAATCCCAAAAAAGATGTGGGTGGAACAGTCAACTTGATTCACTCCTTAAGTGGCTACATTTCAACTGAACAGTTTTTGATGCAGCAGAAGCTGAAAATGTTTGCTTGTTCTGGTTTTCATAAATCTAGAATCTACAAGATTCTGAGGATTTGGGGGACTACCAAATGGTAAAAAAATCTCTCTTTGCTGCTAACACTAGAAAGGAAGTGCTAGGTTCTTTAAGAACTTGACTCGGTGTTTAAAGAACCTTCCACCAACTGCACTTTGAGGCAGCCTTGAACTGTGGGTTGCAGTTTCTATCGGATAAAAGATTTGACCTTAAGAAATACATCACAACTGCCAGCACTATTTCCTGGTGATAACTACAGATTTAAACTGCAATGAAATGTCACATCTGAATAATTTTTCCCCATTTGGAGTATCATACTTTCAGATTCCTTCCAAAGCAGCCATTCCTACTACTGAATCTGGAAAGAATAAAAGATACAGATGTGCAAGGGGATTTGCACATCCCTAAAACACAATGACTGAATATTTCAACCATAATTAGTTTTCTATCTTTTCATATGCAAACATGAAATCCTCTATTAACCACAAACAATATTTGAAAAATATCCATATAAGGGCTTACAAAACATGACCTTGGAGCTGGCTAATTAACTAATTCATTATTGTTAATCCTGCAGCTGGCTAATTAAGGCTAGATGATAAAAGACTGTACTTTTTAAAAAAAATCATAAATCAGAGAAAGCATTAGTAGACATAAAACAAAATGGAAAATTATAAAGGCTGAACAAAAGATTTGTTTCCCTGTTAATGACTGTAATTCAATATCAAATATAGTGAGTGAATATATCAGAAGTAATAATTCTTTTATGTTTATTAATAATCTTCTCATATACATTATGTAGATATCATAATTGCACAATTGCATACTTACAGTCCCACCCATATGGGGTGGTAGGTATTCAACAGTTATATACTCCTGGATTTCATTCTTATTGGTCAATTTCAACAAGGTGGCTGCTTCTGGACCCAACCAATTTTTCACAATTTTAAAAGCAGCTAGATAAAAAGAGAGGAATAATCACGATAGTAAAAGCTTTTACCAACCTATTTTTATTAATATGACATATAATGCAAATTCAGTTCAGATTATTGCCATTACTTAAAATGGGAATCATATAGAATAACTTAAGAGAGTCCCATATTTGGGAAAAATATATTCAGAATCGACTGAAATATGTAAATTTATTTAAATAATTTATGTGACTTTTGATGCTTCAGATAAAATAGACATAGAAATCTAAAATATATTCATGCTTTTAATTCAACTGTTAATCACAAGAATATCCCTACCATTAATGAAATCAAAAATCTTTGAAGAAATATTAACTTCTACAGTTTTTAAGATACTCTCTAAAGATAATTTAAAATTGCAACTCACCATTCATTACCCAAGGCAATTCAAAAATCACAATTTTTGCTGCAAGAACAAAAACAGTTTTTATTTACTTATTTTATTTACTTATTATTAGTTTTTAAAAAATATATTCTCTGGAATTATGGAGTGCTATAAACCAGGGCTTTTCAACTTTTTTACAGATTGTACCACTTTTAAGACATGACAATGTTTGAGTACCACCAGTGCTTAGGAAGGTGTCAAAAACTTGATGACTAAAAGAAAGGGGGGGGGGATTTTGGGTTTTACTGATTAGATTCATTTGTTGTTATAGAAATGGCTAGTTTATAATATTATGGAAAAGTAAAAAGTTGAGGTTCAATGTTAATGGTTCTTTCTACTGCAACACAGGAAGTCTGTTCTTTTTCCCTTCTCCTCCTCACTTTTCCCCCTTTTCCTCCCCACTGTGTCCTACTATTTGCTTTTGTATTTTATTTTACAATCTAATAAAATATTACAAACTGTAGAAAAAAGGAAAAAAGTACCCCTTTTAATTTCTTTGGTGGCTGTTCCTTTGCTGAATCACTTTCCCTTTGCTGACTGTTTACATACTACTTAAATAGGTACAAATAATTATACGTGGTGATGGTCGATCGAGTCCCCAGAAGTTTGAACCGTGAAAATTCTGAACACCTGAAGAACTCCCAGAATTCCTCAGCCATCATGGCTGGTTGAGGAATTCTGGGAGTTCAAGTCCACAGGTCTTAAAGTTGCTAAGTTTGTAGATCCCTGAGCTGGCTGGTCAGCCCTTCTTAGCTCTCCTTCAACAGTGTAGTAAGAATGCACCCCCCCAATCCCTTCCCTGTACCCTTAAAGACACAGGAATCAAGTGCAAAGCAAGAAAGGCTCACAAAATGAAGAAACACATAAACTCTGTGTCAACGCTGCTAACATCGAATGTTCTTGCTTTGACAACATATGGAGATGCAGCCATTTTCCTTTACTTTATGTTTTACTCTTAGAGTTAGAATTAGATGATACTGGGGGGAGGACTCAGGTGAGTGGAAATATCTGTCCGCAGCTTGCAGTCAGTCAGTGGAGAAATTGGTAGAGAAGTTTGAGGGGCTGGAAATGAGAAGTGGGGAGCAACCTTCCCATTCTCCCTACGCCAGCGATCAGGACAATCAACTCCTACTGAGAGGAGACCCCAGCCCCAGCCCTCTTTTATAATAAGAGATGATAAGACATGGCGGGTTGGCTTGGACTATGTACGTGCTGATGTGTTGCTACTCGAATAAAGATTCTTTAAGGTAAACAATGCCTCGAAGTCGGAATCATAGCACTCCGTTTTTTTCCCCTTTAAACTGCCTCAGGCGTGTCAAGTGTCATAATGCTGCAACCGAAGACTGAAAGGCTCCGGCAATTGCAAAAAACTTTAGCTTTACATTAAACATGTTTACCTTCAAAGAAAACTTTCTAAAAGCCATAAACAGACTCAAGGGGGTAAAACTAATTACATTTGTTTAAAGGGATTAAACCTACAGAAGTCAACACTTTGGACTCATTGCTAGCCTAAAATACAGACTAAAATATTCCAATAACCAAAGCACACAAGGGAGCCTCTGAATTACAAAACCCTATAAAAACTGTACAAAAATCCTTATGGTAACCCAATCAAGTTGCCAGCTGATCCAGAACTAAATAAATCCACCTCCTTTCCCACATGCCGGTTTTTCATTTCATTAGCACTGATTGCATTCTCTTGGCTGGAGAAAACGAACCAGGGCACCTTTTCTTCCAGTAACAGCTGCTGCTTCTTCTTCTCTGTCTCTGTTTCCTCCCTGCCGGTTGACTTCACCTTATCTTTCCCTGTTGTCTTTTTTTTTTTCCTTTTCTGCCCGAACCACCTCCTTTTATAGCCTCCCCCTTTTTCTTCAGTTCACTTCCAGCTCCCAGCCAAGTGCCAATCAGCTGGAGCGAATCAGCTGGAGCCCAGACAGTCCTGCAGCTGCAGCTGCCTCTCCCTCAGGCTTGGGTCACTTTGGCTCATTCCCCTCCCCCGCTACACTTGGCTAGCAGTCACGTACCACCTGCCACATGGCAAAGTACCACAGGTGGTACACGTACCACTGGTTGAAAAGCCCTGCTATAAACAATGCCTTTGGCTAAAATTAACTTTTTTTCTTGGTGGGTCTGGCTTCTGAATCTTAAGGACAAAATTAAATCAATTTGGTTAAAAAAGTTAAACTGCAATACCAGGTGCTCTCATTGAAAATGAAAATGTCACAAGTTTTCTTCAGCAGCATATCTGTAACACTGATCTTCAACTCAATCATCTTGCATCATATGGGATCTTCCAAATGGATATAATATGTGCTAGCTTCTTACCTCTCTTCTTTCACAGACCAGAACTTTTCCTGTTTTTCTGACTAGACCAGATCCACTGCTTTCTGTCATGCTGTTGGAGCATTGCAAAAATATTCCTATACATCAGCATATATGTCCTCGGAGGACAGCTCAGTAGTCCAGTCCTTGAGGTATATGCTTCTGTTTGCTCTTAACCCAGGGAATCATAGCTAACATTTATCCATCCTATCCTGAAGAAATTATCTGACAAAGGGGATGGCTTTTATCTGTCACTTCTCCCATCTGACCATTTTTTAACTCTAACATCCTAGATTGCCCAATTTGACCATATGTCTCTGCTTGTGACTGAAAACTGTTTGGCTTCATTTTTTTCTACTTTATCTTTATTTTAGTCATCTCATTGGTGGCTTTAAGCCATTCATAAACATTTGATCTGATATGGATGCCTTCATACTTACTGAGAAAATTAGGATAATATACTTTAAAACAGCTAATGATATACCGGACAAAGTCAAAGTCCTAAAATAAAAACAGATTATCAGTTAATAAAAAGTCAGCAGATATTTTACTTAGCATCTTCAGGGCTGAGCTTTCCCAAATCACCCTCTCTGTGAGTTTTAGAAGTGAGTTAAGAGTTTCAAGCATTTTATGTAGCATACAATATAGAAAATTGTATTTCCTTACTAGAAAAAACATTTAAAGGTTAAATCTTTGAAACAATTTAAACAATCTATTCAAATTACCTATAATGTTAACTGGGTGTGCAGATTTAATAAAACCCTCTGACCGTTTGTATTATTTGCAATGAGAACCAAAACCAATCCATGTGGCATCCTGCATGCACTCTCATGAGGTTCTTTGATGACTTGTCACAAGAAAACACTTGACTGCTTCATCAGAAGACTGATACAAATGCATTTTCCCAATAGCTATATAATGCTGAGTTGCTGTCAGATCTTAAATACATTTCCATGGGACTTTGAAAACCAGCAAACATTATTACATAATTTTCTATTAAGTAAATAGAATACTTATGCTAGCTTTTATTAAAGAGCTAACTTAGTGATTCATGACCCAGTCAATCCAGAATACTTAAAGATTTATGCCAAAGGGCAAATAATTAATTTAAATTCCAGTACTCTACCTAGAATATTATCTAAGGCTGTTCTGTATAAATTCAATTTTCAAGCCACAATAATATGAAATAATTTTTAAAATGCTTACGATATTACTCAGTCCAGTGTCAGCCATGTCGAACACCACTGTCAATGGCTTTCCATTTTCTTTTTTTGCATAGCGCTCTAACCAAAAGGCTACTAGTTTCTTTTTTTCAAATTGTGTTTTAGAATCTTTTGTATGTAATTTCACCCGGAACCAAACTAATGGGGGGGGGGAGAAATACATATAAATGTGTCAAAAAGGTAAGAACAGCTTTCAGGCTATCTCTAAATGAAGATACTATTTGTTTTTTAACGTATGTTTTCTTTTTTTCATATGTCTCTATAACTTCTTTATTCTTTTAATTTAAAATCTTAGAAGATAAAACATTACAAATCAAAAATATTTTATACAGAAATCAGGTAAAATTAATTTTCTTTACTAGTGTGACATTAAAAATCAATGTTTCTGAATTAAAAACAACTCAAAGTGGATGATTTGATAAATATAATTTCCAAATCTAATTTTCTATTTTAAGTTGCATAGTACCTGCTATCCAACTTAAAATAGGGCCAGAAAACCTTTGAAAATTGCTATTTGATTATGTACACTACTTCAGAAAAATTCTGAACATTTGATCCTGTTAACAATATTTTATCACATACTATACTATCACTTTCCAGGGAGTATTTTGGTTCACATTTTAACATAAGTGTGGCAATTCCTGCACTTTTTGGATATTTCAATTACCATAAAGGCTATTTATTCTAAATTAAAAATATTCACCTACTACACCTTGCAATGTCTAGAAAATCTAAAATGCCTAAAATTATGCTCCTCTAGCATCTTATAAAAGGATAGATTTCAGAGTCAGCCATGCTGGGCTCCACAAATGTTCAGAAGCTCAAATTAATTGAGTTTTTCCAGAAGGCAATCTACCCTTTTTGTATTCATCAAATAAAACTGCTAAGATTGCAGTGACAATATGACCCTACTGCCTATCAAATTTAATGAGAATAATTATTTATTTTCACTGAATTGGATTGTACCAGCCAGGTCTGAAGTACTGTATAGTTATGATGCAAACTTCAGTAGGAAGACTAAAAACAGACAGAAATTTAATCAGAACAAGGATCTTTGTATACAAGCCTCAAAAAGGAGTATTACGCATGGAAAATCTAAAGACCTCTGAATCCACGTTTACATGTTGGTAAGTCAGTGGCACATTTTCTATTATTTCTTATGAAAGATTTCTTATACAAAAAACTATTTTGTACACAATTTAGCCACTTGAAATGCAAATACAATCACAATCCTTCCAAAAAGAATACCAAATAAACAATAATTCAATCCATAATCTAGCCCAATTCGTTCTGAATTATCACTCAAATCATTACAGCCCTCAACTTAAAAAAATTACTGATAATGTTCATACATGATCATCCATGGTTTATTTCACTATGGTTTACTGAATAAACCACAATTTGACTTATTTTTAAGCCAACACCCAAGAAACCATATGGCTTAATGAACAAAAAGATTGTTCAACCCTGAACTAGACAGAATAGGAAAAAAAACATTAGCACTTTCAAATTTAAAATGAAACCTAAAGTATGTTATTATTTATATACCTCTAAATTAAATATAGTATTAAAGTTCTATTTTTAATTTATACTTGTTACTAAAATAAAAAATGCAATTGTTTTTAATACAGATATATAAAGATTGCATTGCTCCTCTTAAATGTAGGTGCCATAAGCAATTTTAAATGTATATCAGAACTAAAGAAATAAATAGATTTTGTTATACACCACCACCACCAATGCCACTGATTTCAATGACTTTATCCCAATCCCTGTATTACTTTAAGTTCTGACAGTATGGTTGCATTTGAATTAATGAATGAGTAAATAAAATTGTAAATTTGACTTACATATTTTATAGCCCTCCTTATCGTAACCATGTAGATAAATAGCACCAACATCAAGCATCAATTTTGGAAAAGAAGATTCAGTCAAATCTGAAGAAATCAGTCTTGTTTTATCATTAAAATAATTATTTTAGTATATCACATACGGTAACAGCATTCTAAAATCTTAAATAAAAAGGGTAGATGAAATTGCTTTATTTTATTCCAAAGAAAAGTTATTATTTCCAATCACTATATTTTAGATCAAAGAGTAATAGTTACTACCTAAAGGGTAATGCCAAATTTAGATACAGATTTTTAAATCTAAAATGGAGTTTAAAATATTAGTTCAAAGTTAATTATATAATTATTCTTATTCTCATGTAATAGCTGCAAAACCCAACAATGAGGGAATTAGGCGACCACATTGAGAATCTGCAAGCACAGTTCATGGTTTAATTCTTGACACTGCATAAAGACTGCTGTGAATTAGATCAGCAGTCCATAACCTTTCTGGCTTTGCAGACTAGTAGCGGTGGGAGAGGAGAAGGGATGGTTCCGCACAAGTGGCAGGTGAGCACGCACAGCTTCATTTGCACAAGCGGCAGGTGCACATGTACACCGCTCACACAAATGGACCATTGTTCGTGCATGTGCTCACCGGCCGATAGCGCAGCTCAGTACCAGGCCATGGCCCGGAGTTGGGGACCCCTGAATTGTTCAGCAAAGACCTCACATGATTATGAATTCAAACTTCTTGCCAGTTTCCCCACTGAGTTTACACTGTAGAAAGCTGGTGGGGAATGTAAGACATCGCAATCATGTGATTGCTGGGATGCTGAGATGATTGAAATTACAAAGACCTGTCATAAGTACCATTTGATCAGCACCACTGTAACTTTGAACAGTTTGAACTTTGAACCTGAGACTATCCATATAAACATAACATTTAATAAACATATTAAATGTGTATGCCATTCATCTGATTATGAAACATGGTGTACATATGGTTATACCCAGCCTTGAGATACCTAGTTTCATTTTTTTTCAGTTTAGAATACAATTTCCTCTGACAACAGTTACTTTCAGCTGTTTATATTTTTTATTAAATGCATATCAAAACATTTTTCAAACCAATAAAGAAATATCTTACCATGAACTGCATACTCTTTTCTCCACTGAAAGCTTTCATCAATCATCTTCAGTGTATCATCCACAATATCATCTCGCCATATTAAGAAATTATCAACCCAGGTATCATCTTGATACAATCTTTCTATATCCCTGGAATCATATTTATTTCTTTTTGCTGATCAATATGAATAGAAGATTGTTATTATACTTTCTCATAAAAACTGGGTCATAAAATGTCTTTAAAAGAAGTATTTGTAGGAAGCTAATATTTAATCTATAAAATAATTAAACAAAATACCTATACTTTTTCTTGACCTATGGACATTAAAAGCCCCCACCAAAATTGCAAATGAGTTCTAACCATTTTTCAAATCCTTGAATATTTCAAACCTAAATGCCTGCAAATACTTTGTCAAAATCATATTTGAGCTAGCAGGAAAAATGCAGACTAGCTTTCTGCTGTTGAGAGGGCTGCACAACTGAACTGGAAAATCGTGTTTTTGATTTAACCATAGTACTTTCTAAATTTGGCTATCCATATGATTCTGTTTTCTTTATCAAAGAACCCATATGCTGTGAAAACCTGGGCAAGAGCACAAATTCAATATGAAAAGGTTAAATTTACAACAGGGTAATGTTAAGTTGTTTGTAACCACAACCAGTGTATATTTTTTTATTATAATTGTACAGTATGGGAATGTCAGTAATGCTTCTTTACTCTGCATCTGGTCTTTAGATTACAGATAAGAAGTATCGTAAGTATGAAAGCAAATGAAGCTGACTCAAGGAGCACCATGATGTAATGGGCAGATTGTTGCAGTAAACACATTACATTGGGAGTGCATGAGAAGGTAAGTGAAACTAAATGTTTACCACTTAACCATGAGGATTTTCAAACTTAAAACTGTAGTCATTCACACAGCCTTTAGTAGTCACAGAATACAAAGAAATGCAAGAAGACTCCACCTTTTTTAAGCTATGTACTTCTGAGAATAATCAATTTTTTTTTTAATCTTTCCTACTGCAGACAATCTATAACAGGGATGTCAAACTTCCAGCCCACGCGCTGGATGCATCATGCAGAAGCTGAGACCACCCCAATTCTGGCAAGGGAAAAAAAGTCACAATACATCGCGACACATCACGTGATGTGGCAAGTTTGACACCCCTGATCTATGATGTTATAAATGCACAGGATAAACTATAGCATGAACAGAATATTCATATTACCAACCTGATAAATATTCGGTCTCAAAACGCTGTCTGATTTCACTTATTAATGGGCCCCTGTTGTCCTGCTAAGAAAGAACACAAAAACTCATCAACACATTAAACATTTATATACATCTCTGCAGAATCTTTGGGATACGGCTAAAGCATATTTGAGGGGGGTTATTATCTCATATACGGCTAAGAGAAATAAAGAGAAACAGCAATATAAGATAAGGCTTGAAGCAAACTATAGGCAGGCGGAAATACTACTCCAGAGAAACCCTGGAAATAAAGGATTGAAAATAAAAATGGATTTAATTAAACATAAACTCAATTTAGAGGAATCAGAAAAATATGCACAAAAATTACAGGCAGCTAACCAAAAAAATTTTGAGCATGCAAATAAATCGGGACGATGGCTAGTGTATAAATTAAGAAAACAGAAAGAGAAATCATGGATTACTAATCTGATAGATGAAAATGGAGAAATCCAGGG
>NW_015387079.1:215635-225635 GCF_001527695.2 Protobothrops mucrosquamatus
TAAGGTTATCAGATATAAAGATATTTTGACAGAAGAGGGTCTTTTAAAATCTAAACAAGAGTTAAAACAACAAGGAATAAATTTAGAGTGGTGGTATTATCTCCAAATCCAGGCAAGATATCTGAAAGATAAACGTGAATGGGGTATACATAGTCAAGATACGGGGTTAGATAAAATTTTGCTTGGTCCGGAAAAAAACAAATAAGGAATATTTACAAACATTTATTGGAGCACAGGCTATTTGAAGAACAGGTTAAGGAAACAATGGTGACATGGGCAATAGATCTAGGACATAATATTAATTTGGATCAGTGGCAGCAGGTATGGATACGAAACAATAAAATTACACTGGCGTCATCTTTTAAAGAAAATTCGTACAAGATGGTTTATAGATGGCATCTCCCTCCAACAAGATTAGCTAAAATGTATAAAAGATACTCGCCATTATGTTGGAAATGTAAAAAGGAAAGGGGCACTTATTTTCATGTTTGGTGGTTATGTAAGGAAGCACAGAGTTTTTGGTGTATGGTCTGGGAGTGGGTAACAGAAATGGGTATACAAAATATTCAATATAAACCTGAGACACTGTTATTAGGAATTCTTGAAAATAATGTTAGCAAAGAGGATATGTTTTTATTTACTCATGTGGTTACAGTGGCAAGAATTATATTCGCTCAAAATTGGAAAGCTATGGTGATACCTAGTAAGGAAAGCATAATTCATAAAATTATGCATTGCGCAGAATTAGATAGGTTAACTAGAAGACTAAAAAATCAGGATGAAACGGTTTTTTACCAAATTTGGAACAAATTTTACAGATGGTGGGGGAAAAGCAGGGAAGTTATTGTACTGAGATAATTCAAGATTGTGATTAGAGTGATGTTATTGTATAGGTTTTTCTCATTAGTAATTTATGGTAATAGTGAAATGAGATATATGTCAAATCTGTGTTACCATGTTCAATGTTTTTAATTTTTTGCTTTTCAATAAAATTTAAAAAAAACATTTATATTTTTAGGCTGAGCAAACTTTACACTTTTTCAATTTACTGTACTTTGGTTTTTTACTGGACTTCAAGTTTGAGTAGTAAGCACTAGGTAAGCAGTGCTTCTAAGCACGTGCAGAATTCAGAAATATGTTCTGTTATAAACATTTCATCCATCGAATGGGTTGTTTCGTTTGAGAGTCATTCTACTATCATTACTACCAGAATTACAAGTCCTAGAGGACAGGACTATTACAAGTCATTCTGAGATCATTCATCCTTGTCCAGCCCTTCAAATACAATGTAATTGTATTATCTTAAAGGATTTAAAAATAAGATATTAAATGATTAATGTCATATACGTATGCAATTATATTACTTTAATGAATTCAATCTGCATTTGTTTGGATTAAGGTATAAAAGGTTGAAGGTTTATTGATTTTGATTGATTTTGTATGTGAAAAAGAATGAAAAATTGGGATGAAATGTAAGTAGGAGGTTGGGAATAAGGAATGTTTTTGAAGTCAATATTNAGCAATTATATTATTAAAGAATTTAAAATTTGTATTTACTGGGATTAAGATATTTGAATGATTATAAGAGAAATGGTAGAGTTTATTTTTTTTTTTAGATGTCTGGATTTGGGGAAGATGGATAATTTTGGTTTTGAGTTAAAATGGAGTTTAATTGTTGTTTTTTGTTTTTTAATTATTTGAGTTAAAGTTTTTTTTTAAACTGATTGCTTTATGAGGTGTTGAATCCTGTTTTAGTTCTGGGAAGTCGGGGAAGGGAGGGGTTTAAGGGGAAATTATAAATTGATGTAATACATAATTATAAGTATATAATGGAATTGTAATAGAGGATATTCCCGGCAGGTTACCCAAATTGCACTCGACCTGGTGGTTAGAAGGCGAAAGGGATGTAGAACGGTAGGAGGAAGAGGAGAGGTTGTGGGGTCAGGCGGAGGAAAGAGAGGGAAAGTGGATAAGAGTGGAGGCAAGGCGGGGACTGCCGGGAGTATTCGGAAATATTTTGAGTAAAAAAAAATTTTTTTTTGTGGAGTTTGTAGATGCATCATTTGTATTTGTTGTTTAATTCAAAATAATAAAAAATTTTATATATATATATAAAAAAAAAGAGTGGGTGTGCAAAAAAGTATGTTTATATGTATCAAGTTATAAAGGAAAATGTTTTCCTATAATAAACCCTTAGAGATACAATCAATGAAGAAAAATATTTTTCTTTCCACTTATTCATGAAGAAATTTGCTGAATATCACAGATCAAAATAACATATGCTGAAAAAAATCCCTGATTATGGGAGTCTTAACTTGCAAAACCGGGTTCTGCAAGAGGAGGTCTAAATACATTCCGCTTATAAATAAGTTTGAATCTCTGCTTAAGTCAGTTTTAAGCCAGTTTTAAACCAAAGTTTCTTTTGTTGGCTTTCTGAAAATGGAATACCTGGGGCGCAGATATTTAACTTTTTAAACTCATCTGGGAAAGGAAGGGGGGGACACTGCACCAGTTTCACAGGATCAGATAGTCAACTGTCCATATGTAGGAGCCTCTACATATATCAGTATATAATTGGGATCATTTCTGACCAGTACGGTCACAAGTTGTGGAAAGAAGAACTGTTCTTCAGCACATTCTGTAGAAACCAGGACTAAATTATCTTTTCTGAAGATCTGCCTTACTAGACTCTAAAAAGAGGATGCTCTCTTCTTACCTCAGCCATCTGGCACTAGAAACATACTCTACTATATTTAATTTTTATTGTATTTATATCCTGTCTTTCTGTTTTACCCGTCTCCACAACCTGTCCCCCAAATGAATTCATCACATCCCCCTCTCCCTAGAGGGAAAAATACTAAGACTATTCTTTTCCACCTCTTGTGGTCTGTCTTCCAGACTGCCTATCTTCAAGAGCACGTAGCTACTCACATCCGCCATAGTCCTGCTCACACCAGATTAGGAGCCGCAGCGAGGCGAGCGAGAAAAAGGGAAGAAACACACGAACCAAAAGCAAAGGGCGCGTGACCCAGACTGAAGTAAGAATTGACACCAGCCAGCGCTGGAAACCTTCGGCGACAACCACCGCACGACAGGCGTGGCTGCAAGCCAATCCCCGTCCTTTCCTTCAGCAGTAGCTGTCCTATAAAATAAATAAATAAATAAGTAAATAAATAAATAAAAGCAGAGAAGAAAGTTCCCACCCTCTACTTCCGCATCCTTTCAAAGCGCGTCCAGCCCTTTCCTTGCGCAATTTCGCTGTCTGCTAATTGGTTGCGTTGGTGTCTCCTCAGGGAATTGACGTCCCGCCCCGTGACGTCAGTAGCCAGCCAAGACTCAGGCCGTATCAATCCGCCCCCATAATGCCTTGCGTGGCGGGTTCTTTGATGGATGGCACGGCGGTTTTGGGCGCGAGAGAAGGTTGGCGCAAGATCTTACTACATGGAGTATGAAAGGGAAGAACGCATTCTGGTGTAAAAGTAATTGCGTGGTATGTTTTAATAAATATTTGTACTGCCATACCCCGCTCCATTCTGCATGTCCAAGTCTTCGATTGGGAAGATGGGATCCAGATCCTAAGGGTGGGTAAAACCGCTTGTAGCCTGGATTATCAAGAGGAGGGCGTCCCTAGTAGCGCCCGCCAGCTTGTCATGGAATCTAGAGTTTAAGCATCACAATGTAGTATGAAATCTCTTCAGCAAGATCTCAGCCCACAAAGAAAAAGCAAGTTGAAGCACAGACTTGTTAATTAAAATGGGGTTTGTGATTTAAGTCCCACTGAGCCTTGACCCAATCAGAACAGAGCTGGAAGGCACTTTGGAGGTGTTTTAGTCCAGATGTCCCCAATCTTTTGGGCATCAGGGACCAATTCTGTGGAGAGGTTTTTCCGTGGACCGGAGGGTGTGTGGTTTTGTGTGCTGCCTGCATCCTGCAGATGGGACTTTGCTTGTTTGTGCGGACCGGTTGCTGGCATGCCACGGACCAGTACTGGTCCGTGGACCGGGGAGGGGGGGGCGGGGACCCCTGTTTTAGTCCAACCGCCTGCTCAACTAGAAGACCCTATACCATTTCAGACAAGTGGCTGTCCAGTCTCTTCTTGAAAGCTTCCAGTGATGAAACGCCCACCACTTCTGAAGGCAAGCTGTTCCACTGGTTAATTGTCTTCACTGTTAGGAAGTTTCTTCTTAATTCCAGGTTGCTTTGCTCCTTGATTAGTTTCCATCCATTGTTTCTTGTTTTGTCTTCTGGTGCTTTGGAAAATAAGTTGACCTCCTGTTCTTTGTGGCAGCCCCACAAATACTGGAATACTGCTATCATGTCATCTCTAGTCTTTCTTTTCTCTAGACTAGCCATATCCAATTCTTCATATGTTTTAGACTCCAGGCCTTTAATAATCTTAATTGCTCTTTGCACTTTTTCTATCTTAATTTTTTTGTAATGTGACCAAAGCTGGATGCAATATTCCAGGTGTGGTCTTACTAATCCACACTTTTCTTTATTTAGGTTATCTTGAAAGAATGTTGCATTCTGTGGCGTGATACTGAAACGAGGAAATTCTAGTGCAGGGCATTTCAGCCGGTGGTATGCGTACCACTGGTGGTACTTTGGCACCTAGCGGTGGTATGCGATCATCCTAGAGGAGAAGTAGCGGGGGAGCGGAATGAGCTAAGCGATGGCAGCGCTATAGAAGCGTGAGGGAGAGACAGCTGGAGCTGCAGGGCTGTCGGGGCTCAGCAGATCTGCACGCGTGGCTACAAGCTGATCGGCATTTCTGTAGGGATGTTGGGGCTCAGCGCTGGGCTCCAGCTGATTGACACTTCCGAAAGGAGCGCGTAGCTGGAGGTGCACAGAAAAGGGGGAGAGAGAGGAAAAGATATAAAAAGAGGTTTTGGCAGGAAAGGGCCAGTGAGGGGCTGCCCCGCCACACCCCTGGCCGCACACCTGCCCCCTGGCGCCCCTGCTGACTGTCCCTGCTGACCGTCCCTGCTGACCGCTCAGAGAAACGAGGCAAGCCCAGGCCGACGGAGTGCTGATTTACACCTCGAAGCTACCATCAAAGCCAGAATGTGCTTATCCTTAGTTTCATGGGGCAGCCCTGGAACCAGCGACGGGCCGCCTCAGCCCTGCCCTGCCCCCTGGGCGCACGGGGCCTAATGTCCCAGGGGACCGCGTTCTGAGTGCTTCGCAGGTTTACTTTTTTAAGCTGCCAGAGGCTCCAGGCAGGAGGCTTCCCATTTTGATCCCTCCCCTCCTGTCATTGCCTCTGTGCCTGAAGGGCCTCTGCGGGACTCTCAGCTCACCTCTCCCAGACCCGCCCACGTGTTTGTGTGTGTGTGTCTGTGCGCGCACATGGGGGGGCTCACTCCTTGTAGCCCCACACTGTGACATTGGGGAGGAAAAGAATGGGAGAGATAAGCTGGATGGGAGCTTCTTGCAGCCTTCCATGGGGCTGGGAGTGGGAGCTAAGGGGGGCAGCGCATGATGCGATTGGCGGCACGTTGAGAAAAAAACAAGTACTCCAAAAAAACAGCAGAAGGTCTCTGGAGGGTGCGGGGCTGCAAGGGGGTGAGACATCCCTCGCGCGCGCGCACACACACACACACAAACACATGCATGGGTCTGGGAGAGTTGAGTTGAGAGCCACACAGAGGCAATGATGGGGAGGGGTCAAAATGGGAAGCCTCTGCCCACTGCTGCCTGCCTGTTGCCACCTCTGCCTGGAGCCTCTGGCAGCTTAAAAAAAAGGGAAGGAAGGAAGGAAAGGACAGGGAGGAAGGAAGGGAGGGAGGGGGAGGGAGGGAGTCAGGGAAAGAGAAAGGAAGGAGAGGCAACTTTGTTGGAAATGCCCCAGTTCAAAGGAGAAAGCAGTTTTGTGTTCTGTTTTGTCACAGACATAACTTTGTTGGTAATCAGAGTTAACATTGATATTCTTGAATTGTGAGTGCTTAGGAAAGTATCCCCTCCTTGTGTGTTGCTAACAACCATTTCCAGTGGGGAAAAAAGGACAAAGCAGAGCGGGGGAAAATATTTTCCTTTGCTATATTTCCAATCTGAATTAGACCAAGACAGGGTCCCTACAAGAGAGCCCTTTTAAAGATTATGTATTAATAGAAAAGCAACTAAGCTACCTCTGATCCTAAATGCTAAAACTGTTGCACATAAAAAATGGAGGAGTTCTGATCAACTATCACAGCCACCATTTTGACAGTTTTACTGTACTGTTGTCTGTGGATGCCCCCACTAAATGCAAGCATGGGATAAACAGCCTGGTTTGTTCTCAATCTTTTAAGTGGCCACAAACTAGCAAAAGTGGCATTTGATCACAAGACAAGGAAGCATTGAGAAATGTTTCCCCTTTGCATTTGAGCATCCAAGAAGGGACAGGAAAGGAGAAAGAGAAAAGAGGAAAGACAAAGAAAAAGAAGGAAAGAGGGGAAGGAAGAAAAAGGAAAGGAGAATGAAGAGGAAGAAAAAGAATAAAAGGGGGGAAGGAAGGAAGATTATAATGAGAGGGAGGGAGGGTCTGAGGGAAGTCCTGCCTTAGCACTTGGCCACGACCAGCCCTGCTGCCCTTTTGCCAAAGCTGGGTCTCCTCGCATAGAGAGGGAGTGAGCCTCTCTCTGACCCACGCATTTTGCACACACCATGAGCAACCTGGCAAAGGAGAGCGAGCCAAGCAGCACCAGCCTTGAGGAGAAGGTAAGTGCAGCCGGATGCCCCCTTGGGGAAGGCTGGGCTGAGCTGGGTGCTTGCCCTCCACTGCCCAGGCTCTGGGCAGCCTGCACCACCAGGAGTCCTCCGCGTGGCCTGAGAGCAAAGGAACTGCCACCAAAGAAATTAAAACTGGTACTTTTTTCTTTTTCTTTTTTTTACGGTTTGTAACATTTTATTAGATTATGGAATAAAATACAAAAATACAAAAGCAAATAGTAGGACACTGGGGAGGAAGAAGGGAAAAAAGTGAGCAGGAAAAGGGAAAAAGAAAATGTATTGACTTCCGACTTCCTCTGTTGCAGTAGAATGAAGCATTAACATTGAACCTCAACTTTTTACATTTCCATAATAGTATAAACTAGCCATTTCTATAACAACAAATGAATCTAATCAGTAAAACCCAAAATCCCACCCCTTTTTTTTTAGTCATCAAGTTTTTGACACCTTGCTAAGCACTGGTGGTACTTGAATATTGTCATGTCCTAAAAGTGGTACAACCTGTGAAAAGGTTAAAAAGCCCTGTTCTAGAGCACTAAGTCTTAACCTTGCCAACTTCCAGGTAGGTGGACCTGGACCAACTCCCAAAATTCTCAAAAATGATCATCCTATCTGTGGAATTGTGAGAGTTGAAGTCCCAACACCTAGAAATGTATATAATTCAAAAACAATGCTTAAGATATGATGCTAACATCTTTAGTTTTACTTAATTTTAATAGAAACTTGACATATTAAAAAACTGACATTGGCAAGATGGATAGCAGCAGCTACACTTGTACAATTTTTTAGCTATATTAACAGTGGATTTTGAGCAGGTAAAGCTTGTTTTTAAACAACAGGTTATGAACATGGAAGAACAGTGCAATGTTTTTGAAGGAGCCAATCTTAAGTACATTCAGAGACTTCAAAATATGGAATCTATAGTATCAGTCCTTTTTAAATGGGTTACCAATATTTTTTAATAACATTTGATTAAGTTGTACAGTAAAATACAAGCTACAAAGCAAATAGGACACAATGGGGAAGAAAAGGGAGAAGAAAGGGAGGGAAAGGGAGGGAAAAAAATTGACTTCTGACTTCCCCTGTTGCAGTAGAATAGAGTATTAATGTTGAGCCTCAACTTTTTACTTTTTCACAATAGTAAAAACCAGCCATTTCTGTAACAACAAATCAATCTAATCAGTGAAACCCATAATCAAAGTTTCATTTTTTTCCACCTCAACCACAAAGTCCAGAAGCGATCTTCATGTATTCTTTTCTTCTCCAATCATGATGACCGTAGCATCCACCAATGGGTTATCATAGCCTTCCTGCTCAGTTGAGGCTAAGCAAAACTTTAGCCACGCCTCCTCTGGGCGGTTCCTCCCCAGTTCTTGCTTAGTCTCAGCTCAGTTAGAACGCAAGTATTTTGGCTCCTCAGCTAGGCTATTGAGTTAATTGAGATTGAGTTAGTTGCTTGTAGCTTAATTGAAATTTTGATTCTAATTTTTTTAACAGATTAGTTGGCTTCTAAATTATTCCAAATTCAGTAAATCAGGAGCAAAATTTGATAACTTTGAGCTCCTGTGGGTTTGCAGGCCTGTAGGTCTGCAGTCGCATTGCAGGCTGTATTTCAGCCATGCCGGATCGCCAGAGTGATCAGCCTCCGATCAGCTGTTTGGCGCTGAAACGGAGGCTCAGGTTTCTCAGAGGTTCCCGGGAGCGCGAAATTGCTGGTGGCCTCGTTTCACCAACCTTGTGGCCACGAGGTAGCTGCCGGTGAGGATGATCCGGATCGCAGCGGAGGCTGCGCGCCTGAAACGCAAGTGCCTGATTGTTACAGAAGGGGAGAAAGGGCCCTTTTTCGGCCAAATCCCTTCACAAAACTGAGCAGTCCGGTGCGATTGCCTTGATTGGGGGAAGTGTTTCTTTGGCGGACGCCATTTTGGGAGACGGAGAGTCTCACGGTCGCCATCTTGTTTTCCGACCGATAGGGCGTGGCCGCCATTTCCAGACCAGGCCTCTTACTTAACTTTCCTTATTGAGTTTCTGGCATTGAGAGAGGAAATTCTTTGACCTTACTGGCAAAATTCCTATTAATACTCTTTGGTTCCTTGATCCAACTTCTAAAGGAGGTCATTCCTTTATTTCCCTAGGAATTCAGCGATTGGCAAGGACGGGGTTTATATATATATACTACCTTACCTTGCATTTAGTCACATTATACATCACAAACCTTGTTGCTTCTCTTTGCTTCTGGAAGGGAAATTTTACAGTCCACCTGTTCATATTAGCTCACGGTGCTGTGCCTGCAGGGCCTGGACAGGCAGTGCTAGAGTGCTGTCTGGCTGTTTTGTCATTGTGGTTCATCAGGGCACGGGTCGTTTCCCTCTCTGATAACAGGTCTGCGTGTTATTTCCCCCTTTCCTGGATATCTCCTTTCGGAATATCCAGTGCACAATGGCTGACAGTGCTACTCCTCAGTCATCGCAGGGCTCTGAAGTTCCCCCCCGTGCAAAAAAAGCGCAGATATTCTGAATTAACGGCGGGGGGGGGGGGAGAAAAAGGCCAAAACAAAAAACTTAGAGCCCTCTAAAGCTGCTGAGCGAGAGGCCTCGAGGAGACATCACGCACTAGAAAAAGAATTTTCCAGAGTTCAAAGACTCAGGTCCAGCGAGGTTGAAGTGGTTTCCCCCACTTCACTGGATCCTTCCCCCTTTGGGTCTCAATTTGCGCCTTCTCAGGAAGCCCACAGGGCTTGGTCTCCTCAGGGGGAAACTGAACAGGCTGGTCCCTCTCTTCTCCTCCCCCGCCTCTTCCTCCTCCATCCTTTTCTTCCATGGCACAACAGGCTTCTGATACGGGGTACACCTCCACTGCTGCTGGCATTGGGTTTTCAGGCCAACAGGAGGCATGGTCAGAGCAGTTCCAGACGTTTATGCAACGTGCCTTTGACCAGTTCATGGCTTCATCTCTGGGCCATAGACTTCCACAGGTAACACCCTCTCCTCCCACTGTCTTGCCACAAACGAGACGCGTCCTGTTGGCTGGAACTGCTGAATCTGAGTCTTCCTCTCAGTTAGAGGAGGAGGAATCCGTGGATCTGGAGACGGCAGACATCCCCCTATCAGAGGATGAAGAGGCTGTTCCGGATCCGGTCCCGACTTCGGGCCTGTTTGATCCTTCCCTGTTCAAATCCTTGCTTGTGAAGGCTTGTGCTACTGCCAAATTGGCGGACGAACAGGAGCCCAAACCTTCTACCTCTGCTGCAGAAGAATCTAATCCCTTGTTCGCTGAACAGGTAGTGGAA
>NW_015387079.1:228135-232023 GCF_001527695.2 Protobothrops mucrosquamatus
CGACAGCCTCATCCAGTTCCTTTGCTCCTTAAGCCCCGGGACCTCTCCTCCTCTGCCTCCTTTGGAAACAGCCCTGATTTGCAATAGAATCCGTCGCTGTGCCAGCAATCAGATCTTGCTCTGGCAGAACAATTTCAAACAGCGCAAACGACTTTTAACGGTCTCACCAACAGTTCCAAAATAGCTCGCCATACCAGCAATGACTATCGGTCATATGTTACCTTAGTCCCACCATATCGGTCAAACACATTAAAAGCTTCCCGATCATGTGGCCTATATCCAGTGGTGGGATTCAAATATGAGAACAACCAGTTCTCTGTGGATGCTGCTTCCAGAAGTCCATTCTTGGTCTGGGCAACAAAAAATTAGCTACCGGTTCTGCTGAAGTGGTGCGAACTGGCTGAATCCCACCACTGCATATATCCCTTCTATCCCTCCAAAAACCTTTCACCTTCGAGAACCAATGGAGCCACAGCCAATCCAGGCACTACCATCTTAGAACTTAACTCCGTATATTCATTATATTTTGTAATTCTTATAAATAACATATGTTTATATTGATGTAAATATCTTCATTTGTTCTGCCTTACTTCAGCCAATTCTTTTCTATGTCTGGAATTGTTTCCTATTTTAGAAGAATATTATAATAAATCTCACTCAAGTACAGCTGCAAAGGATCTTACTATGAAACATTTTAATGATTTTGTTGTGAAAAAGTACGCCTTGATGATTTTACTCTTCTGGTAAAGGAGTCAAAGGTACCTAGTTTTAAAAATATATTGTTTAGGATTAGGCTGTTTTTTGGGAATTTGGTACATTACATTTTAAAAAGTATAAATTCATAATATTGTGGCTCCTGCTTGAGTACTGATTGTTATTTATTGAAGGTAAAATAATCTAAATCTTTTGCAGTATTAATAAAGCTCTTTACATTTTCAGATTTTAAAATGTTCTTTGGATCAAAAATAACAGAAGAATCCTTGTAGTGGAATTCAGAGAAACACCAATCTTAATACAATGGAATCTAGTTAACAAAAAATGTTGATGGATCAGCAAGAGAAACTGTTGTCTTATAATGGGATACTGCTTCTTTTCCAATTATCAAGAGGGAACAATTCACAGAGTGATGATACCACAATTACTACATTGCATGTGAAAAGAATGACATTTGACAATGACACTAAATTGTTTAATGAGGTATCTACTGGATCATTTTGCATATATGGTGAAAATATTGAAATTATTCACTGCAGTAATGCATCTGACTTCAGAACTGGAATTCTTCAACCTTATATTCTTTTGAAAAAGAAGAAAAAGAAAAAAAATAAATATATACTATTGTTGCTTCATATCCATAATAAATTTGAACTGGTTCTGCAGTTTAAATTAGACTATGCAATCAAAGAACCTATAAAATTATTGGCTGGTCCAACAATAATATGGTATTATGAAGGACATCTGTTACATATTTCTCCCCAAACTGGAACTGTTTTATGTGCCCCTATTCAGTTTTCTTCTATCCAATGGGCTGGTCAAGTTAAGAGTGAGGGTACAGTTGTTTTAGGAACCAGAGCTGCTGGTTTTCCAGGAGACAATAAGCAAAGTAATGCTAGCTCAGACCTGGCCATCTGGGGATATGAGTGTTTTGCATATGGAGTTGACAAACAAAAAGTACTGTTGAATGCTAGTTTTTTGCCTCACGCTTATGGCAGTGTGGTGTGTTGTGTATACGTTTGCAAAACTGAAGTAAGAAGAAGCAAGTTTAAGACGTCACTGATTGCAGTTACTTGCAAAGGCCAATTGATTTTCTTTCAGGATGGTTGGACTAAACATCTTTTGCAGCTTCCATATGAAAATCCTTTTTCAGTACAAATAGCTGCAGTGGATGGAGATCGTCAATTAGTAATCGTGACATTTGCTTCCGGAGATGTATGTGCTATATGGAAACATAACTTGCAGGTATTGAACTGATGTTATAAAACATTTTTATTAGAATTGTGGAGAAACTGTCTCATGATCTATGGATATTCTCAGACATCCAGGTCATGGTTATCCCAAAGATGCTTTTTTACGAGGCAACTGGACTTTCTTGTTTTTCTTTATTTCACTTTTCATTCAAGAAGCTTCTTCAGCTCTGGCTGGACGGTGGGGAATGGAAGGATTTATACTCCTTTCAGGCAGCTGGTCATTTGCATTCTTTTAGAGAGTTGTTAATACCACCTGGAGGTCTTATCTGTTTCATCAGGGTCACCTAAGTAGTGCAAATGGCTGTGGAGCCTTCTTGGAACTGTTGAAAAGACTATGTTGTAGATTGAAAATAGTTAATGTCGTATTCTTCCCTTCTGTTGAGAGACAGCTGTTGAAATTGATCATTTGCACTACTCAGGTGACCCTGACGACACAGATAAATCTCCAGGTGGCCTCAACAACTCAAAAAGAATGCAAATGACCAGCTGTCTGCAAGGAGTATAAATCCTTGCATTCCTCACCATTCAGTCAGAGCTGAAGAAGTTTCTTGGATGAGAAGCAAAACGTCTTCAAAGAAAAACAAAGTCTAATTGCCTGTGAAAAAGCATCTTTGGGATTCTGTCTTATTGTTTTTGTAAAATATTATCTGTCTAGTTATTCCAGTCCAGATTCATGAAAGAAATGCAGATGCATGTACTGTTATTTTGCTTAATAAGTGTTGAACATTCAATCAGACAAAAACTTCCCTGCAGTTACTGTATGATATAGGACAGCCATTGTTTACATAGGAACCTGATGTGCATTATGGAGTTCTGACATATGAAGGTTTTCTTGGTCCTTGTAGAAACAGCTTATTTTCTAAAATGAGTGATACAATTTTGACATCATAATGTAATTGATTCACTCCTTTTAATTTTATATCAGCTCTGTGTCCTAATTAAATCCTTGCTTTTTATATCAGACGAGTTTGTTATAGTTATAGTTTATAGTTACCTGAGTTTATGGTTAACTATAGTTTATAATTAACTATAGCTTATAGTTATAGTTACCTAAGGATTGGAAAAGGGCTGATGTGATTCCCATCTTCAAGAAAGGGGGGAAAAGGACTTCCGGTTCCGGTATGCGGCGACGCCAGTCGTGCCTGGAGACTCGTCTCCGCGTCGTCCGGAGTTTCCTTCGCCGGTAGACCCCCTAGGGGGTCGAAAGTCACCCTGGAGGGGCGACCACCGAGGAGGAGGCTTGCTGGTAGATAAGGGAGGGCGGCAGCTTCCCCAGGGTCTCCAGCTATCTCCTTAGGACCGACGTCCTGCAAGATTATTATTATTTTATTATTTATTAAATTTATATACCGCCCTATCTCCCTTACGGGACTCAGGGCGGTGAACAGGCGATAATAAAAACCATGATAAATATACGCAAGTTTCTTTTTTTTTCAATATAAACTTTTATTATTTTTCAACATAAAAATTTTTTTTTTCACAAATACTACACAATGCTATATGAAAAAACCCCCACCCCCCCGGACTTCCCAAACCTAATCCCAGGATAATATTCAGATATAAGTAAACAAATATTAACATCTCTAACTCCACAAAGTATATTATTCTATATGAGTAGGTAAGATATATAAAAGAAAAGAAGAAATTTTCTAAAAACCTAAATTATATTCCACCACTCTATGCTTCCTTTGAATATAAACAATCCATCTTCTCCATATTAACAAAAATTGTTCATTTGAATAATTCTTCAGATAAGCCGAAATCTTTGCCATCTCAGCAAGGTACGAAACTTTCAATCTCCAGTCTTCCATTGTAGGTAAAATTTTACTCTTCCAGTTTTGAGCTATCAACAAACGGGCAGCAGTTAAGCAATATAACATCAAATTCGTTTCTTTTACATCCAAATTTTGTGTAATACCTA
>NW_015387079.1:233918-235456 GCF_001527695.2 Protobothrops mucrosquamatus
AGACTGTGGTATTTGTTCTCCCAACATAATTCTATTAAATAATGTTTTTAAGGGTTGTAACATTACAGCTGACAATGATTTGTAATAAATTGCTGTCAAACCATCTGTGCCAGGGGCTTTACCAGCTTTCAATTGTTTAATTGCATTTAGAATTTCATCTGTAGTAATCTCTTCATTCATAAGTTTCTGTTGATCCAATATAAGTTTATATATAGATGCAGATTGTAAATATTTGTCAATATTTTCACTTTTTATAGTCTCTGAGGAATATAAATGCGAAGAAAATTCAGTGAATGCCTTTTTAATCAGTTCTTGTTGATAAATCTCACGATCCTTGACCAAGATTTTAGATATCAGTCTAGCCTTTTGTCTCTTACGTAATTGGTAGGCCAACCATCTCCCAGGTTTGTTTGCATTAGCAAATGTGTTATGTTTAATGTACTTCAAGTTGGTGGCCACCTGATCCGCAATTAGCAAGTTAAATTGATCTTTAAGCATTTTAATAGAAGCTTTTAAGTTAGTATCTGTTGGTCGTTGCAGTAATAATTTTTCTTTGATCCCAATTTCTTTTTCCATATTTAATCTGATCTGTATTTGCTTACGTTTATGCGCATTGTTCATAGCAATTAATATACCCCTCAGATAGGCTTTACTAGCATCCCAGACAATATTTATAGGAGTTTCTCTATTCAGGTTAAGTTGAAAAAACTCTTCCATACGTTCCTTCAAAGCTTTAACCTTATCCTCATAGTTAAACAAATTTTCATTTATTCTCCAAGATTTCCTTTTTCTTTGTTGGCCAATCTCCATCCACACCATACTATGATCAGTCAAAGTTCTGGGAAAAATTTTAGTTTTGTTACAATCAGTAAGCAAGTCAGTCGATGTCAAAACAAAGTCAATCCTTGAAAAAGACTCATGTCTGTGAGAGAAAAAGGTAAAATCACGTTCGTTCATGTGTTGTGATCTCCAAACATCCACCAACTCCAAGTCTTCCGTCATTGCAAAAAAAGACTTGGGGAGCCTGGAAAGGGTCACATCCTTCGAAGTTGTTTTTTTATCTTTTAACGTATCAAGTACCCCATTCCAGTCCCCCATAACAATCAAAGAATTATAATCCATAGCCACAATTTTCTGATGTAGTTGTCTGTAGAATTGTTTTTGAGATGAGAGTTGATTAGGGGCATAAACCCCTACTATTAAACACTTTCTTCCATTTAGAGTTATTTCCACAAATAAAAATCTTCCTTCTTTATCAACTTCTTTTAAAATAGGTGAAAGGTGTCTTTTAACATATATTGCAACCCCAGCTCTTTTTTTTAAGGCAGATGCAACAAACAAATCTCCAAGCTTGGAGTTCAATAATAATTTTTGATCTTTAGCCACAATATGAGTCTCTTGTAAACATGTAATGTCATTATTGAAATGTCTTAAGTAATGAAAAATCTTGCGTCTTTTATGGGGAACATTAAGTCCTCCCACATTCCAAGATGTAAGTTTAAACATTAGCAGATTTCAATCCAATGACTATACTTGAT
>NW_015387079.1:237032-254178 GCF_001527695.2 Protobothrops mucrosquamatus
CGTAGGTCGGGGGGTAGGTCATTCCAGAGGGCAGGAGCTGCCACAGAGAAGGCTCTCCCCCTGGGGGTCGCCAGCCGGCATTGTCTGGCCGACGGCACTCTAAGGAGGCCCTCTCTGTGGGAGCGGACTGGTCGAAGGGAGGTGTTTGGTAGGAGGCGGTCTTGCAAATACCTAGGTCCATTGCCATGGAGCGCTTTAAGGGTTGTTACTAACATCTTGAAGCGCACCTGGAAGGCCACAGGCAGCCAGTGCAGCTCGCGCAGGAGAGGTGTTACATGGGAGTATCTAGAGGCCCCCAGGATCCCCCGCGCGGCCACATTCTGAACTAGCTGGAGCCTCCAGGTGCACCTCAAGGGGAGCCCCATGTAGAGAGCATTGCAATAGTCCAGGCGGGAGACAACGAGGGCTTGAGTGACCGTGCGTAGAGCGTCACGATCCAGAAAGGGGCGCAACTGGCGTATCAGGCGAACCTGATGAAAAGCCCCCCTGGCCACGGCTGTCATATGGTCGTCTAAAGACAGCTGAGTATCCAGGAGGACGCCCAGGTTGCGGGCCCTCTCCACGGGGGCTAATGACTCGCCCCCGATAGCCAGGGATGGAGCCAACTGGCTATGTCGTGACGCCGGAAACCACAGCCACTCAGTCTTGGACGGGTTGAGTCGAAGCCTGTTCCTCCCCATCCAGACTTTCACGGCCTCCAGGCACCGGGACATCACTTCCGCGGCATCGTTGGGGTGGTCCAGGGTGGAGATATACAACTGGGTGTCATCTGCGTACTGATGAAACCCCACCCTCGAGGTCGACCTCTGCCCCCCTGCCAACACAAATTGTGACCGGTCCGAGAGGTAGGAGGAGAACCACCGTAAGACGGTGCCCCCCAAACCCAACCCCTCTAACCGGTGCAACAAGATACCATGGTCGATGGTATTGAAAGCCGCTGAGAGATCTAGCAGGACCAGGATAGAGGAGCAGCCTCTATCCCGAGCCCTCCAGAGATCATCAACCAACGTGACCAATGCCGTTTCCGTGCTGTGCCCAGGCCGGAAGCCGGACTGGCGCGAGTTTAGATAGTTTCTTCCAGGTGCTGAGGGAGCTGTCGTGCCACCACACTCTCAACAACCTTCGCAAGAAAGTGAAGGTTGGAGACAGGACGGTAGTTGGCCAAAACAGCCGGGTCCAGGGAGGGCTTCTTGAGGAGGGGCCTCACCACCGCCTCTTTCAAGGCGGCTGGTAAGAACCCCTCACTCAGAGAAGCGCTGACGATTCCCTGTAGCCAGCCTCGTGTAACCTCCCGGTTACACGAGGCCGATCACCCTGCTGCACCAGCCGAAAGTCACACTGACATCTAAGCGTAATAATCCGGGTGAGACCCCTTTTATTCCTCTCTTCATCCTATGCTGTTTTTGCCTGTAAAAGCTTCATTGGAATTATTTCCCTGTTTGGAAAAAGCGGCTTTTGTATGTGTGGGAACAAAGGAGTTCTATAAAAGGACAGAATAAAACTTTTTTAAAGACTATACTCTATCTCTATTCACGTTGAGGTACAGAAAAAAATGTTTTTTGGGGGGGGAGCGGTATTATTATCTTATATTGGGAGAGTATTTCTTTTTCCACTCTCTCTTTAAAAAATAGAAAAAAAGGGAAAAATGGCGTTTGAAACAGACTTTTTAGCTTACTGAGGACATCTACTGGTCAAAAGTTAATATTGTAATTGTTGACTATTTGGAGATGAGATGGTTTTGGCCTTCAAACTATTTTTCAAGAGAAAAGATAATTTGAGCCAGCTGTGGGATTTGTGGGGGTGGATACTCTTCAACTGTAGCCTCCACTAAAAAAGAAAAAAAAGAAAAAGAAAAAAGGATTTCTCTTCAACTATTGTTAAAATGGAGAAGCCTCAATCACATTTAAACTGTAAACTTATACTGGAAAAGATTTATGAGGCTAAAGAAGAAATATGTACTACAGTAAAAGAGTTTGCTACAGAATTAGTAGGTATGTTTTAAATAGGGGAGATTAGTGGAAGAAGAAATAAATAAGATTTATGATAAAATTAAGGCGCTAGAACATATTTGGAAGGGATACCTGAACTGATAATGTTTTTATTTAAAGTTAATTTGATTACGGTATTGTAAATTTACAAAGCTTTAAAACAGGTCCAGGTTGATTAAATTTAAGCTAGAATTTGATATTTTAAATATACTATACTATTTGAGGGGAAAAGAGAGGGAATACTTGATGTATTGATTGAACTATGTATGTTTTGTTCTAGGATGTTTGATTACCCCAGCACCACGGTGTGTCCTGAGTACTTTGTCTTAAGAATTAAAAAACCAATAAAATTTGTTCCGAAAAAAGAAAGGGGGGAAAAAACGGATGCAGGAAACTACAAATCAATCAGTTTAACATCAATATCTGGGAAGATCCTAGAAAAGATAATCAAAAAACAGATCTGTGACCAACTAGAAGCAAACAAAGTTATAACTAATAGCCAGCATGGGTTTGTTAAAAACAGATCATGCCAAACCAATCTTATTTCATTCTTCAACAAAGTGACTAAACTAATCTGATTTATGTTCTAGGTGGCTTCTTGCTGGAAGAATGTGAAATCTGTTCTGGTAGATGATTTTGCTGGTATTGGAACTGAACAAATCTTAGTATTTTTAAAGAGTGACTCTATTTCAGAAACACTAAAGGCATTTCAAATAGCAGATTTTGGAAATATTAATTATGAGGTAAGATGTGCTACAAATAATTGGGAAAGGTTTATTTTAAAAAGAATTATGCAGATTATTGCTTTAATATTTAATGTTTTTATTTATTTATTCTGTTAGCTTAAAGAGATTGATTAATTGATGGATTAGATATGTATAGAATAGATAGATAGATATATACATTTAGATATGTATAGGATAGATCAATATTTTTGCCTAAAAATGAGATATTTTTTATATAATGGATTAAAGGTAATCTAGAATATTAAGAATGTATTTTTTAGAATGATAGGTTTATTTGTATGAAAATTATTATGTAATGGAATGAAGAAAATTGAAGAGATGTTTTAGATTTGGATTGAATTAATTAATTGAGTTAATTTAATAAGATGATGTGTTTGATGACATTGATGTTATTAGTTATGATAATTAACTGGATGAAATTTGAATTCTGTCTAATAGATTGAAATGATTTAAGGTCTGATATTATTCTGTCAGCTTAAAGAGATTGATTAATTGATGGATTAGATAGGTATATTAGATAGGTATGGTTTATTATTCCAGTACAAAGTATTTCTAAGCATTGGGCTTGTAGATTTCAGTCACCATCTCCAATACAAGTACAAGTAGTTCAAAGCTTCCATTTGTGTTTTATTTCAGGTTCTCATATTTTAGTAATAGCATAGTGAAATAAACCGCATATAAACTACAGTGGAATGAATCACACATGTTAAGTTAAAACTAACAAAACACATTATGGCACCTTATGGTACAGTATATAAACATAGCCTGTGTTTAATCTTAACTATGACTTATTGAATAGCATAAAGTTAATTCTGTAACTTATGCATGAGACTATCATGGTTTACCTCATCTAATTCTAAAGATTAGGGCTTGAATGACATACTAAGCTTTCATTTTTGTTTCTAAAAGACAAGGTTGGATTTATTTGATATAGCTATATAGATAGTAACACATAAGTCCAAGATACACTATTTAGTTTTGTGTGATTTAGCATTCTGATTGAACTTGGCCACTGTGTATGTCTCCTTTTCAAGCTTTTAAATTACTATACATTGTTAGTAGTGTAATTGGCATCTTTAGAATATTTTTTAAAATTGTGATTCCCCTCCTACCTAATCCATGTTACATCAAAAATCAGATTGCAACTACATGCAGCATATTTCAAACAGTTAGGAAATAAATATAAGGTATATCTGGTGTGGGAGTGGGTGGGATTTTTTTTTTGTCTCCTCCTCTGTAATATACAGGGGTGCACACAAAGCAGTGTCAGTCTCTTCTGCTGCCTGACCAGAAGGGGTGTGATTAATTTCAGTTTCCCTGTGGAAAGATCTTAAATTTATGTTTGGGTTCTTGTGATGTTCTCCACTTCACAGAGTGCTCTGTAAATCTTTGGTGTTTAATTAGTATTGCTTTTTCTTAGAGTAATGTAAACTATGGAAATGTCTTGTCTTCTGCTGAAGAGATACAAGAGAATCGCCTTCTTACTATCAAAGCACTTGAAGCACGATTACAGGTTGGTGTGTAGCATCTTTTTCTTGGATATACATTTTTTTTATTTAATGAAACTTGTATTTTGACATGTTTTCAGTCCAGCTACTATATATGTAGAACATTAGCCACTATTCACAGCTATAAGCATGACTAAATATATATTATTTTACTTGAGTTTAGAAATACGTTTCTGTAAGTCTAAAAGCCAGATTTCTAACCTAAGCAATTCTTAAACTATATGAATAAAAATAGGAAGAAAATACTTACCATGATGCTTATAAGAAACCCTCTGTTCTCTTATATAGGCTGGTTTTGCATCTGTTCGAGCCATTCAACAACATTTACACCTCAAAGAAAAAGTTCTGATTGAAAGCTGTCATGCATTATTAGATCTTGTTCAAGATAGGAAACAAAGAATTCCTAGGATCAAAAAGGTATTTTGCAGCAATGTTAAAAATGGTGGGTAATTTTTTCCCCTATTACATACCGGTAGGTATAGAACTTGCCGTTTCTAGTAACAAAAGCAAAAATAATAATGGATCCAGTTAAACAAGTTTAACTAATTTTTAACAGAATGCTGGTTGAAAAATTGTTGCTATAATGTTCAGAGATCCTGAAATATTGTGCCTGCCAATAGCACATATTTATAATATTGAGGATAATGATAACTTTTTAATAGTTTATATGGAATCGTATCGCCTGGGCACTTGTATAGCGCAGTTTACTCAATTTGAAATTGAGGGGGAAAATCAGAATGGGTATAAATACTTGATAAGGATGATTTAAAATTGCATGTATCTACTGTAAATGTGTATCTTACTGTGGTAATTTTAGTTGATCCTCAAGTTTATATATTAGTTAAAATGCATTTTGAGTCCCACAATTGTAACAATAATAAATTCTCATTAGACAAAAAGTTACTTGGCTTTATATTTTTTTAAAAAATCATCTTTCCATCTAAGGAAAATCTTATTTCTCTTTGGGATGAAAGAGAGGAAGAATTTCATAATGGTGCATTGACTCCAACTGAAGATGAAAAACAAATTGTAAAAAACATTTGGTATCGTGTGGTGGATAACCAGTTAATAGTTGGAGTAGAAATCATGGAAACATTTGACTTGTGAGTAGTTTAAATTCTATACAATCACATTGAATCATTGGCAGCATTTATATAGTCAAAATCTGAATTCCAAAATTGAACATATATCATTGGTGGCATTTATATGATTGAAGCCTGAATTCCAAAATAAAAAAGTCTAGATATATAAATATGTAAAAGTATTTCAAGACAAAATGTTATAAGATACATCTTATCAGTAAAAATTGAAGATACATTGCAGTTGTTACATTGTATTTAACAAAAGTTGACACAAAACAGTTGTGAATTATAAATATCAAATACAGGTAGTCTTCTATTTACAACCACAGCTGAGTCCAAAATTTATGTTACTAAGCAAGACAGTTATTGAGTTATATGCCAGTTGCCAAGTGTCCAAATTTTCAACATGTGACCTTGGGGGATGCCTCAACAATCGTAAACTGTGAAAAACAATCATAAGACACTTTTTTCAGTTGCACTTGAACTTTGAAAGTCACTAAACAAATGGTTGTAAGTCAAGAACTATCTGTACACAAGAGCATAGTACACTACAAAAGCTATAAATATACAGTATTTGTTTACATTGTGTTCTTTTGTTTTGAAACAGGCAACTCAGTGATGGCAGTTTATCTCTGATAATTGGCCAGAAGTGCCATTCACTTTCTCCATCAAAATGCCACTGTAGAGTAGTTACAGTGACAAAAGCTTCAGAGGCTGAGCCTCTATCATATTGGCACTTGGAACCATTGCCTAAAAGAATCAAGTTAAGTTGCTTTAATGAAGAAAGCAAGTGCAATGGAAAAGACTCTGAAGTGAAGAGGAATAAGGCAAAAGCCATTACAGCAGTTACCCATCTGTCCCCTTTCTTGGCATGGCATGAAATAACTTGTGTGGTACTGCTTCATGCAAAGAAGAGTGGTAACAGTGAAAACCGGCAGAAAAGCAAAAGATTGACTTTGCTATGTGGAGATTTTTTACTAAGTCTGGTAGAGATTTCTACTGGAAAGCTTTCAATAAATTTGAAAGATTATAAATATCCAGGTAAATATATATATTTTAAGAAATATATATATATCCCTATGAATTAAAGAATGAAATTTTATATTTTTTCAAAATAAGACTTCTTTTAGTGTGTTTATACTGTGTATGTTACAATTGTGATCAAATTCAATATTTTTGTTTCAAAAGAACCTTTTTTAAAAAATATTTTTTTTAGAATAACATTTTATGTAATATAAATAAGACAGCACTTTTCTATTGATTACTGTCTTAAAACCATGTCTCAACCCTTCTTCAATCTCCATGTATAGGTAGTTCTTGACTTATGACCACAATTGAGCCCAAAATTTCTGTTGCTAAGTGAGACAGTTAAGTGAGTTTTGCTCCATTTTATGACCCTTCTTGCCACCATTGTTAAGTGAACCATTGCAGTTGTTAATAACTTTGTTGTTAAGTGATTCTGGCTTCCCCATCAACTTTGCTTGTCAGAAGGTGGCAAAAGGTATCACATGACCCTGAGACTCTGGAATTGTCAGAAATATAAGTGAATTGCCAAGCATCTGAATTTTGATTATGTGACCATGGGGATGCTGCAATGGTCATAAGTGTGGGAAATGGTCTTAAAGTCACTTTTTTCAGTGCTATTGTATCTTTGAATGGTCTTGTTGTAAATTGAGGACCACTTGTACCCAGTTTTTATAGGCTTCTGGAAGAAAGTTTAGAATTTGCTTGTTTATTGCAAATTAACTTCATAATTCTGAAGCAACCCTATAATTTCTTCAGTTACAACCCCAACATTCTAAGTATCAAAAATACGAGACTTTCCTAAACCAAAAAAAATGCAATAGCATGCACTTGCTATTTTATTAGATGCAATAGCATGCACTTGCTATTTTATTAGATGCAATAGCATGCACTTGCTATTTTATTAGATGCTTTCATTGTAGTATTAAGAGTACGTATTATATATTATTGTGCATTTTTGTATGCCAGTTAAAGCTTGTCATGTTTGAAATGGTATCTAAACAGAATAAAAATACATTTTAGAAACAAAATTAAGTACATATCAATTTTAAATGTATTGTACTGCTTAGCTTTGTTACTGTTTTTTTCTTTTGGTGTTGCAGGTTCTACAGAAGATCTTTTGGCACTCTGTGCAATATCACACAAATCCTCTTTCCAAATAATCTCCTCTGTTTGCACATTGCTTCCAGTAAACAAGTGGCTATTGGAACAAATGGAGTGTGCACCAATCAAGAAATATCCTGATTATATGGTTTGCTGGAAATCTGGAAATCTGAATGGCACTCTTTTCAAGTGGAATCTAAAAACACCTTCTGAAGGATTTTTAACAGTATTCTGCAGGTAGCAGCCATTGAAAGGCTTATAAAGACTGTTAGTTTCATAGGGAGTATTACAATTGTGCTGAATTATTTTGTAGAGGTAATAATTGTATATGTTGCTGACAGAGGACCCCTAAAAGACCATTTTTGTCCCTCTGGTATCTGCTAAATAAGCAAGTGATTCATTTGTTTCTTTAAAAAAATTAAATAGTTCACATAAGGTGCCATAAAAAAAAACTACTGGCTTAATGCAGTATCTGATAAGAGAAGTTAATAGGAATTTGAAAAGAAAACTTTATTTTTTTTCAGAATTAACATTAATAATCAACCTTTAATTTTTTATTATGTAATGTTATGGAAGATAAATAATCTCTTCACTGTCATAGTGCTGCTAAGAAACAGCTAAGAAGTAAATGACAAATGAATCTTAGAGAACAACCAGAACCAGTTATGAGAACATGGTACATAATGCTGCCTCTAAATTTTGCAAGTTTTTGAATATATAGGACAGGTGTTAGTAGTCAGCATAACAATTACTGAGGCTTTTTCAACATTGTTTTTATACTTGGCATTTACCGGTATTCCAAAGATAAAATTTATTTTTTCAGCCAAAGTAGAGTTGTGTTTCTTTGCCATGAAGAATTTTGTTTTCCATGTAAATCTTTCCATTAGTTCACTGAATACACAGTGACAACTGACTCGCTTATCTATTTCACAGACATCAAGTTGCCTTGTTCCAATGCCTTCATGCCTTCATTGGATTGCTACCACCAACTTGCAAAATAAAATTACTGAAGTTAGGAAATAAGAATCTACTTGCTGAACAGCTTGGACTGACTTTAATAAAAGAAACAGAATTTTTCCAACATGTTTTATCATCAGCTCTAAGACATACTGAAAATAACTTTTCTTTGAAAAATGAAGAAAACAAACAAAATAAAAGTAGCTCCGCAGTTGAACACTTCAAAGAAGCATGTATAAAGGAACAAAAGTCAAGTATGCTGAGTATGAATAGAACAGTGAATGGTTCCTTATTCAGAAAACATATTTTGAATGTATTTGATTTGCAGATGAATTCTGATATGGTCTCATGGCTATGCTCTTCATTGTGACTTTATTTTGCAGTATTTATTAACTAGAACTATAATTCATTTATAATATAATATATTTAAGTCTACATTTAATTAGCCTGTAAGATTTAAAAAAAAACAAACCTGGTAGTGTTTTAGTTCTATTTCTAGGAAGTTTCTATTACAAGAAAATTATTTTGCAAAAATTTAAAGGGCTATGGACTATTATTATTTGGCTAAGCAGACGTACATTTACCAATATATATGCATTTCTCACAATTCTGTATTCACATATTGGTTTATTCTAAAACAGCAATTACGAATCTTTACAGGAGAGGAGGATAAAGTGAAATATTTGATTTGATACCATTTAAAGATAACGGATCGTATAGTAGTATATCCTGACATTTGCTATAATCAGCGTTGAGTTTTTTAAGATGTGTTACCTAGGAAAAATCCTGCCGCAGATAGCTGTATTAGAATGATTGATAGGCATCTTGTTGCAATGAAATACTAAGAGCAGCTATCAATTGTTGACTTATTTTTGTACAGACAAGATTTGTCACAGCAGGAATGATGTATGATTGCTTTAGACTCAGCATTCAGGAATTTTTTTCCAGTTAATATTCAGTATGGAGTTTTTATCTATGGAGTGCTGTGGGTGGCCATAGATAGTTATATTAAAGATATTCTTGAATAGTTGAATAAATCTGAGAACCTGCAGAGTTCTGCATGAGTAAATTAAATTATCTCATGAGTGTGTTCTGTATAGATGTATCTTTTGTATTGACTACAAATATAACAAACATTTTATGTTATGTTTAAGATATTATGTTCAATGTCAGCATACAACTTATATTTAGATTCATACTGTACATATTAACAGCAATCAGCATTCACACTTGATCATATGCTAGTTTACCTATAACTATAATCATCTTTAAAAGCTTTGGCTGTATCTACAGTTTAGTAATAAAATATAGTATGGAAATTGGCAGTGTGCTTTTTGTAATCCTGTGCATAGAATAATAAGGCATGTTGTTCTGGCAATTATAGAACTTGATAATTACAATTTTCACTTTTTCTTGATCACTCTTAGATTGCTATGGGCAAAATGTTAGTCAGACCTTGCTTCAGATAATTACAATTTGTTAAAATACATTCAAAACACTTTCGGCAAAGCACTACCAAAGAAATAAAATGAAAATGTATGTTCTATACAGTCCATTCCATTTTTCTTGTTGTATCAGAACCTTGTAGATTTTTTCCTGTTTGTATTAAATTGTAATTCTTTTCATTCAGTCTTTCGGTTTTGCGCCTGTAGCGCATGGCCACGTGAGAGCAGACCTCCGCTCCCCACAGCTAGTTTCATCCTGTCGGGATCCTAGATGGGTCCGAAGTCGCCCCAAAGAGGTGACTGTGAAGGAGGGGTGCCCCATTGATCACAAAGCGACAGCAATCGTTTCATTTGATCTGGGGGAAGCCCTCCAAACCCGACAGGAGAAAGGCTAGCATGAGATCGGCGTCTAACCCAAGCTACTTGCAGCCGAAGTCCCAGAGAACAGCGTGCTTGGAATTGGTGAGAGTACTTATCTTCTTTCTTCTATCTACTAATTGAATCCTTGAGAAAGATCCCCAAAGCAAAAAACCTCTGGAAGTGAAGGGAGGGGAGTATATCCCCATTCCCTTACAGATGGAAGCGGCGAATTAATATTAAGGAGGAAAGAGATATACTAAAATTTGATTTAAAATACTACAGTCTGGACAAATCTAGGAACTAAAAAACGGTCAAGATTATACCCTAAAGAGTTTTTGATGGAATTATAACAATATATAACAAAAACAACTTTTTTATTGAAAGAAAAACTGAAAAAAGAAATAACTGCTGACATCTATATATATATGGTTAATAACATTGAAACTAAAAGCGTGACTCCTGGGTGTAATCATCTTCAAATCAACAGACTGTGAGCACCAGGAGTATAATAAACTAAAAAAGTTTAGCCCTGATGATGTCGGAAGGATTCCGACGAAAGCTTGGTGTGTATTTGTGTTATTAAACTTTTTTAGTTTATTATACTCCTGGTGCTCACAGTCTATTGATTTGAAGATATATATATGCTAAAAAGATATATGCAGTGTTATCTTCATTTTAGATGTCAAAAGGGTCTCTCTCTCCCTTTCCTCCCTCTTTCCTCTCCTCTCTCTCTTTCTCTTTCCTCTCTCTCTCTTTCTATCTTTCCTCTCTCTCTTTCCTCTCCCCTCTCTTTCCTCTCTCTTCCTCTCTCTTTCTCCCTTTCCCTCTCTCTCTTTCTCACTTTCTCTCTTTCATCTCCCCTCAATATCTCTGGTTGCCCCTTTCAGTGACTCTGAGCGGCTTACAGTTCAAAAATGTATTACAATTAAAAATACTAAAAACTTTTTAAAAGAGTAATGACAGCAAAACCAATAAAAACAACAGAAGCATCCAAATTAAGTGACCACGCTGGAATAACGTAATAATTGGGCCACGAGGCGCAACTTCCCCCCAGGAGGCAGAAAGAATTCGGGAAAGTGGCATTTCGGAGCTGCGCTGGTCAGGCCGGGGCTCGGTCAGGCCCTCCTGGGCGCAATTAGGGGCGGCTCCACGGAGTCCCGGGCGCCTGACTCACAGAGGAAGCCGGCGGGGAGCCCACAATTAGCGGGCCCGCCAGGAGGCGGCTGACGTGGACATCCCCGCGTGTGGTCAGGCAGCCCCCGAGCTCCCTGCCGAGTCGGATGGGATTCCTGGTCAGCCAGCCACGGGACGGGAGCGGCTTCCTTGCTGGGGCTGCTCGGCCTACCCGTCCGTCCCGGCCTTTCCAGGGCCAAATCCTGCCGAGGTCCACCTGCCGCAGGAGGGCGAGCCGGGCCAGGCTGGGCGGAGGGAAAGGAGGCGCGCTGCAATTCGCACAGCCCTGGTCCCGGTCCAGAGGAGCGCCCCTGCCCCGGTGGACGGGGGGCTGGGAGGGGGAAGCCCCTTCCGATGCCCAGAAAGCAGTGCTTCCTCTCCTGCTCCGGGCGTGGGAAAATGGGCAGAGGTCCCAGGAAGGCCAAGCGTGGGGGGCAGGAGGCAGAAGGCACTGAAAGGCGCCCGGGGCACCACAGACCGGCCCAGGGAGACACGTGGCCGGCTCGGCTGTCCAGGGAGCGGCCCGGGGACGTCCCAGGAACCAATGCCGTCACCCCAGCTGGGACTGTTGCCCAGCCCAGGACGACGTGTGGCCGGCTCAGCGGCCCGGGGACAGCCTGGGAAACGATGCCCCCGCTGGCCGCCGCGCCAGCCAAGACTGCTGGCTGGCCCGGGAAGACGCGTGGCCGGCTCAGCTGCCCAGGGAGCAGCCCTGGGACGGCCGAGGAAGCGATGCTGCCCCCCCCAGCCGGGACTGCTGCCTAGCTCGGGGAGACACGTGGCCGGCTCGGCTGCCCCTCCGCCTGGTGCAAGTAATTCAGGGGGACATGCCACCTGCCCCACGGCCACTTTGTGGGGGTGCTCCGTGGACTCGAAGCCCTCTCCCTCCCCCCGCCACTCACCCTCCGTCTCCATCTCTGCTGCTGCTTGGCCAACTGGAGCTGCGGCTTGCGGGAGAGCTGGCCCGCTCAACGGAGGCTCTGCCGGGCCTCTCCCAGTGGGGATCCCGGGGCTTCCCTGCGCGGCTCCCTGGCCACATGCACCTCGGACGGAGCCAGCCTAGGAAAAGGCCTTCCTGGCCATTCTTCTCCCAGGGGGCAGGACACCTGGGCATGGGGCCAATCAGGAGCTCTGCGAGGGGGCAAGTCTGCATGAGAGAGAGAGAGAGAAGGGAAGTGTAAGTGCCTCTCTCTCTCTCTCTCTCTCTCTCTCTCTCTGCAAATGGCGGAGGAGGCTCCGGAGCCGCAGGAGATGGCTCAAAGAGTCGCATGCGGCTCCGGAGCTGCGGGTTGCTGACCCGTGGCCTAAACGATTACCTGTACAATGCCTGTACTACAAATCCTGCAACCGTTCTTCCTTTAATCATCTTAGTTGCTGTTCTTTGCACTTTTTCCAGAGTCTCTACATCTGTTTTGTAATGTGACCAAAACTGGATGCAGTATCCCAGATGTGGTCATACTAAGGCTTTATAAAGCAGTACTAATACTTCATGTGATTTTGATTCTATGCCTCTATTTATACAACCAAGGATTGTATTAGCTGTTTTGGCTGCTGCCGAACACTGCTGACTCATGTTTATGTGATCATTCACTAGGACTGCAAGGTACATCTGAGAGTTACTGTTTATGAGCCAGGTTTCACCTAATCTGTACTTGTGCCTTTGTTTTTTCTGCCCAGATGGAAAACCTTGCTTTTCTCCACATTAAATTTCATGTTATTGGATAGGGCCCATTGTTCAAGTCTGTTCCCCTTATATTCCCTCATCTAAGTCATTTAGGAAGATATTGAATTCTGGACCTAAGACAGAACCATGTGGTATCCTACTGCTTACTTCCCTCCAAGTGGATGTAGTACCATTAAGGATTACTCGTTGAATATGGTTTGTCAGCCAGTTACAAATCCATCTGGTAGTGATGCTGCCTATCCCACATTTTTCTAGCTTACCAAGAAGTAGGTTGTGGTCTACTTTGTCAAATGCCTTGCTGAAGTCTAAATATTCTATGTCCACAGTATTTCATTGATCTACTAATTTAGTCACTTTGTCAAAGAATGAAATAAGATTGGTTTGGCTTGATCTGTTTTTAACAAACCCATGCTTGATATTAGTTATAACTTTATTTGTTTCTAGAAGTTCACAGATGTTTTTTTATTTTTTTCCTCCAGTATCTTCCTAGGTATTGATGTTAGGTTGATTGGTCTGTAGATTCCTGGGTCTGATTTCCCCCCCCCCCCTTTTTTTGAAGATGGGAACCACATCAGCTCTTTTCTAATCCTCTGGTAGTTCCCCAATGCTCTGAGATTTTTTAAAGATATGATACAATAGTTGTGAGATAACATCTGCCAGCTCCTTCAGAATTCTGGGATGTAATCAGGTTTTCTCTTACCATTTTCTTGCTTATTTTAATTTTTATTTCTATTCTGTCTTCTTCAGCTATGTTTTTGATAGGTTGGGCTATAGTTTCTTTTTGTGTCGAGACTGATGCAAAGAATGAATTAAGCAGCTCTGCTTTCTCTCTACTGCCTGTTACTTCCTTGCCATCTTCTCTCTTTAGTGGACTGGCTGTTTCCTTGACATTTTTTGTTATTTATATGTTGAAATAAACTTTTTTTAATTATCTTTGACTTTTGTTGCAAGTCTTTGTTGATTCTGAGCCTTTACTTTCCTGAGTTCATCTTTGCATGTTCTGGCTGTCTGTTGATATTCTGCCTTAGTTATGTGTCCCTCTTTCCATTTTTTGTACTTTTCCTTTTTGTTTTTCAGTTTATTAGAGAGATCTTTGTGCACCCATGCTGGTTTCTTCTTGGATTTCTTGTTTTTCTTTTTTAATGGTATTGTTTTGGACTGGGCTTTTATGATCATATTTTTCAGTGTTTCCCATGCTTCTTGAGTTGTTTTCCCCTTTAGATTTTTATCCATGAAATTTTGCTTAGGCTCTCTCTGAGTTTGTTAAAATCAGCTGTTTTAAAATTTAAGACACTGGTTGGATTATATTCTATTGCTTGTGTTTGCATTATATTGAATTCCAGTATGACGTGGTCACTCTCACCCAAGGTTCTGGCAACTTCAACTCCCTCTATCACTTCTTCTCTATTAGTAAGAATTAGGTCCAGTATATTTTTCCCCTAGTTCTCTCTACCTTTTGGTTGACACAGGTGTCAGCTAGGTTGGTTAGGAATCTGTTCAATCTCCTATTTGCTGCAGAGTTTGTCTCCCAATTGATATCATGGTAGTTAAAGTCTCTCATTACTACTGCAACTCAACCTCCTCTTTTGTTAGGTCTGTTTCTTTTGAGTAGTTTGTATCCTTCCATCAATACATTCCACTCATTTCATCCCACCAAGTTTCAGTAATGGTAACTATATTGTATCTGCCTTCATGTGCTAATATTTTAAGATCACCCTGTTTGATTCCTAAACTTTGAGCATTAGTGTATAGGCATTTGTATCGTTTATTGGTCTTGGGTATGTTTCTTATATCTCCTACATTGTAATTGGGATTTACAACCTTTCCATCACTCTCTATTTCATTATGTTTTTCTTTTTTTGTTTCTTTTTCTCTTTACTTCCTTCCTCCTTCTGTGATTGGTTATCTAGTGGTTTCTGCTTGGAATTAGGTTCTATAGGTCATGAAGATCTGCAAGTATCTGTCTCCCTCTTTCTCTGTCTGCCTTTGATCTGGGGTGTAACATGTCTCTTTCTCTTTAGTTTTGCTTCTCTTTGTCTGCTATCAGGGTCTTCATTCTCTTCTCCAACTGGGGCCAGGAACTGCCAGCTGTATACTGCAACTGCCCAGTTCACTCACAGCAGTGACTTTCTCTCCAGCTACCAATTTCCTACACAATATTTCCAAAGGTGCATAGGCTCAAGTACGGCAATGTGTGTCTCATCTTTAAGTATCTCTAGGTCTTTCCATCTCTCTCTCTCTCTCTCTCTCTCTCTCTCTCTCTCTCTCTCTCTCTCTCTCTCTCTCTCTCTCTCTCTCTCTCTCTCTCTCTCTCTCTCTCTCTCTCTCTGTGTGTGTGTGTGTGTCTGTCTGTCTGTCTGTCTGTCTGTCTCTCTCTCTCTCTCTCTTTATACTTCAAACCAGCAGCAGGTCCTCTAGCAACTGATGAGGTAAGTTCCACTCAACACCTATGTAGTAGATTTGGCCAATGAAAACAGTCCCTTCATCTACCCAACAACAGTACAGGTAGTCCTTAACTTACGATCATAATTGAGACCAACCTTTATGTTGTTAAGTGAGACAGTTAAGTGAATTTTCTTCATTTTATGACTTTTCTTACCACTGTTGTTAAGTGAATCACTGCAATTGTTAAATTAGTAACACAGTTGTTAAGTGAATCTGGCTTCCCCATTGACTTTGTTTGTCAGAAGATCTCAAAGATAATCACATGACCCTGGGACACTGCAACCATCATAAATATGAATCAATAGCCTGGACTTCCAGTTAAGTCTTGGCCAACAGTGATACACCCAGAGAATCCCCTCTCTCTGGACTGTCATTTTTTTCCAACTTAACAGAAGGAACAGGCTTTCTTTTGTTTATTTGACTCTCCTGTGTTAGGGAAAGTCCCAGAATCATCCCTCAAGATCATCCGATAATAGCAACAGTCTTCAAACAGTTTTAGAAGCCATGCTTCAAAATAGCTGGTGAGCTGAAGGTGGGGGGCAGGGCTGAAATCATGTTGTTGTTTGATAAAACAGCCATTTTGGAATTTATTTTTCAAATGGACAATAAGCTATGCCCTTCATTTCTTAATCAATTTATGAGACTGTTATCTCTATTATCTAAAAGAGGCTCTCTTTAGTTACAGTTTATCACTCTTTTTTGAAGCTATATGTCATCTTTGAGATTCTTTCATTGTTAAACGACAAGGAAGAGGGTTGCTGGAGACAGCTAAAATAAGGAAGTGTGGAGTATTTTTTCTTTTGAAATATAAGGGTAAAAGTTGTGGTCTTAATTTATTACTTTTAAAATAATCTGTAGCTTTGTATTGTGTTGTGGTGGTTGAAATTTTCCAATTTTCATGAACTCTGATTGGCTAGAAAAAGGAAAAAATAAAGAAATAATATTTTTTGATCATTAGAGGAAGCTACGAAGATGTTTAACTCTGAGCTGGAGTCTGTCATCAAGGAAATCTTCGAAAGATTCATACAGAAAATCATTTATACCATAAATCCAATGATACTAATTATACAGAGGACATTAAAAAAGAACATTATCAACCCACCATAGAAAATTATCATCCCACTCTGTCAACTCTACAAATGCTGGACAACACAAATAACCTAACTACCTTTGAAATATAACTTGACACCAGTTTTTATTATGATGATGGTTTGAATATAATCCTCCTAGTGCAGCCTTGGCTAGAGGAAAGAATGAAGGATTAGGAATTGAATATGTACTAACATAGCAAACTCCAGACAACTTGTTGATTGGGAAAATTAACATATGTTGATGAAAAAAAACCCAATAAAATCTTTACACACAAAAAAAGAGTCTCAAGTAAACTCACAATTCTTAAGAGGTCAAGTTTGGGAGTTTTTCCTCATGGATACCAACAAAGTCAAGAACTCTTTTGAGAAATAAAGATAAGATAGACATCTTAGAGAAGGAAACTTCATTCCATGAGGATTTTCTCCAGGTATATCTACAATGTCTAATAGAACAATCTTGGGACTATTTTTCATGGATATAAATAATGCTGAGAACTTCTTCAAGAAAGGAGTCTTTTTTTTTTTTTTTTTTTTTTTAAA
>NW_015387079.1:258049-262287 GCF_001527695.2 Protobothrops mucrosquamatus
GAAAAGAGCCGCCATCGGCGCGCCGTCCCACCGGACTTCAAGAAAGGAGTCTTGATAGACACCTTTCAGAAGAAAAAGATTTCATTCTATGAAGACAAGCTGGAAGGAGTGGTTTAACTTTAATGATTTAATTAGTTAGGATGGATTTTTGTAAGTTTGATATATGTATTGAAAGCTTTAAGATAGCTTCGTATGTATAAAATGCATTTATAAATGCATGTCTTCTGTCTTTTTAAGTAATGCTGAGAAAGCTCTAATGTAATTTTGTATTTTGGGTTTAAAATGAAGATGTTTCCCCCCCCTTTTTATATATAATACTTGAGTATTGTTTAAAGTTAGTAAAATATCTAAACTAGAAAAAGTGTTTTCTCAATTTAGGGTTAAAAAAATGAAATAATATAGAGGATTCCCTTAATATGAATTATGGTAAAGATTAATGAGTCAACAGAAGTATATATTATTCTCCACAGCAGAGAGAAGCAGAGATGGTCAAATAAATCTAACCTTTTTTCTATTTTGAAATTGCTTCTGGATTTTGTGCTTGCAATGGAAAAAAAATGAAATTTGGATTTGGTTTTTGCTAATTAGATAGGTTTATTTTTATACAAATGATTTGTACATACTGTTGTGTAAAAGTAAAAAGTTGTGGTTATAATGTTGTTATCGTCTAATGTGCTAAAGAGACTCAGAAGTTGGTGCTTTCCTCTTTTCTTTTCCCTCTTTACACCATTTTTCTTCTCTTCCCTCTCCTCCTAGTTTTCTATTACTTTTTTTGAATTTCTCTTTGTATTTTATATTTTGATAAACCAATAAATTTTTTATTTTTTTTAAAAAAACGAGTCAATTACCAAGCATCTGAATTTTGATCACATTACCATGGGGATGCTGCGATGGTCATAAGTGTGAAAACAGTCATAAGTCACTTTTTTTAGTGCCATTGTAACTTTGAATGGTCACTAAATTAACTGTGGTAAGTCGAGAACTACCTATACCGGCTACCAGTCAGGGCAGCTCATTTGCTCATTTGATGGCTCAGTTGCACTCCAAAGCCACACCTGAGCATTGTTTATTCTTTCTTCCACTGACCCACTCCAGCACAACAACAGCCAGCCTGGCCTCAAAACTAGTAAGTGTCAAGGTTCCAGCTAAGGATTCCAATGAAGTAAATACACTAGAGCCATTCCGGTCTCTAATCTAACACTTTATTGGATAAAGCATATCGGCACTAAAGAATAGAAAACAGTCTGGCAATATGGCGGGAAAAAGATAATTAAAAGAATAAAACTTTCCCTCCCCTCTCTGACAGGTCAGGTTGCATTGTCCAATTAATCCTCAGGCAGTTGTTATGAGAAGACTGTTTCTGTTCGCCACAACATTCCTCTGGTAGCCTTGATTCCCATCTGGATAGAATCCATCTGTGCATTCTAAACATCCCCCTCTCCCCTCACAACTGTAGACAAGCTAATGCAAGCAGTCTTCATAGCTTGACAGGCTGGCCCCCTTACAGAGTTGGGAGAACCTGGAAAACAATCAATGCACATCATTAATGGTTAACTTCCTTTTGAGAGGGCCCCGGCTTCTAGGGGTACTTAGTATGGAAATGCTCCACTGAGCAATCCATTTTCACATTATGAGCCTTTACCCATCTAACCTCTGACATCGGGTAACCTTTCCATTGGATTAAGTATTGTAATATCCCTTTGTGGATTCTGGAGTCTAAAATTCGCTTGACTTCATAGTGTGTCTCCCCCCCACACCAGTATTGGATCAGGGGCTGCCTCTCCCCCCCAGTCTCATCATAGAGCCTCTAAACGGTTTTAGTAGACTGCAGTGAAATACTGTCTGTACTTTCCCCAGTATTCTAGGCAGTTTGAACTCTACTGTCACAGGGTTTATGACTTAAACAATAAGAAAGGGGCCTATGTACTTCAAACCTAACTTTTTGCAAGTTTGTCTCAACTTGAGGTATTTAGTGAATAAATACATTTTATCTCCTACATGGAATGTTCCTTTGGGAGCTCGCCTTTTGTTTGCCTGTTTTTTCTGGCTCTCTGCTGCCTTAACTAAAGCTTTCTTTGTGTTGCTCAAAACATGTTGGAATGAATATACCCATTCAGTTAAGGTGCCCAAGGAGGGAGGCTCCTGAGGGCATTCTGGTATGGGCATGAAATTTATCTCTGTGGCTAATTTAAAAGGGGTGAAACCAGTGCTACTGTGCACCGCATTCTTGTATGCCACCTCCACAAATGGCAGGAGCCCTGCCCAATTAGTTTGCTGGTAATTGACATAGCAATGCAGATATTGTTCCACCATTGGCTCGTTCAGCAGGCCCATTTGTACTTGGATGAAAAGGTGAACTAAGCTCCTGGGAGGACCCAATCATCCTCACAAACTCCCTCCAGAACCTAGCAGTAAACTGGACCCCTCGGTCTGAGATGATGCACTTGGGTACTCCATGCAGCTGGTAGATATGCTTTAAGAACAATTTCACTAGCTTTTGGGTTGAGGGGAGTCCAGAATATGTGATGAAATGAGCTTTCTTGGAGAACAAGTCTACCACAGTCCAAATCATGGTGTTTTCCCCACTCTCAGGTAGCTCCATGATAAAGTCCATGGCTATCTCCTCTCAGTGTCTGACCAGGTCAGCAACCTGCTGCAATAGCCCTGGGCTCTTTCCCGGTAGTCTTTTGCTGTCTGTGCAAACTGCACAGCTTTTCACATAGTTCTCAATGTCCTTCTTCATCTTTGGTCACCAGAACTGGCTATTAGCAAGATGCAAGTTTTTAAGAACCCAAAATGGCCAGCTTGTTTGGCGTCATGTCTGTGCTGCAAAACTTGCAGTCGCAGACTGTCTGGGACATACAACTTATCTCTCTTCCATGCCAATTGCTCTCTCATAGTTAGTTCTTCTTGATGGGCCACAAACCATGCATCGTTTTGCAGTTCTTGCTTCAGTTGCTGAGCAAATGCATTGGTGGGTGGTGAGTCCCTCTTCTTCTCCTGCCGCCTAGTTGTGGCTTGTGCCACTTGTTGCTTGGTCGGAATGATGGAGTTCACTACCTCCTCTTGACTGCTTTTGTACTGGGGCATGTGGGACAGAGCATCTGCCCCCCAGGATGTATTTTAATTCAAAATCAAATCGTTAGAAGTACTGCACCCATTGGACTTGTTTGGAGGAAAGCTTGCAGGGGGTTTTCAGAGCTTCCAAATTTTAATGGTCAGTCCTCATCTCAAATGGGGGTTTGCTTCCTTCTAGGAACTGTCTCCATGTCAATAATGCCCATTGTACCGCAAAAGCCTCTTTCTCCCACACAGCCCACCGTGGCTCTGTATTATTTAATTTGCAGGACGTGTACACACATGGCTGCAGGTTACCCTCCTTATTTCACTGGAGGAGGACTGCTCCCATGGGCACATCACTGGTGTCTACCTGGATCACAAATGGCTCCTCTGGGCCTGGGTGCTTTTAGGACTGGTCCAGCTGCAAACAGCCCCTTCAGTTTCTCGAATGCTGCTTGGCACTCCATTGTCCAGTTCAAGGGCTGATTCAGCCGGGGCTTTTCTCCCCCTTTCCCAATTTTCAATAGCTCAGTGATTGGCAATGCAATCTTTGTGAAAGAGGGGATGAACTGTCTGTAGAAGTTCGCAAAACCCAGGAAACTTTGTAGCTGCTTGTGAGTGTGAGGGGCTTGCCACTCCAAGATGGACTTTATCCCGGGTCCATCTCCGCTCCCTTGTGTGACACTCGGTAGCCCAGATAGTCTGGGCTGGTTTTGTGAAACTCATGTTTTGACAGCTTGGCATATAGCTTAGCATCCAATAGATTTTTTCACCACCTGTCGCACGAGCTTCACATGTTCTTCCATAGTTTCAGTGTAAATGAGGATGTCACCAAGTACACCAAAAACCCCTTGTATAAGTGCTCATGTAGCACCTCATTTATGAGCTGCATAAATACTACAGGGGCCTCCTGTAGCTCAAAAGACATTACTTTAAATTGATAGCTTCCCAGGGGGCAATCAAAAGCAGTTTTCCACTCATCACCTTCCTTGATCCTCACTTGATAATATGCCTCCCTCAGGTCTAACTTCGTGAAATATTTCCCTTTGGCTAAATGTCCCAACATTTATTTATTTATTTATTTATTTTATTTAATTTATATGCCGCCCTTCTCCCGACGGGACTCAGGGCGGCGCACAACATATTTAAAACAAAGCATAAATACATTCCCCCCCCCC
>NW_015387079.1:263231-266580 GCF_001527695.2 Protobothrops mucrosquamatus
TCTGTTCCTCCCCATCCAGACCCGTACGGCCTCCAGGCAGCGGGCCATCACGTCAAGGGCATCGTTGGGGTGGCCTGGGGTGGAGATGTACAGCTGAGTGTCGTCAGCGTACTGATGGAAATCCACCCCAAAGCCACGAATGATCTCCCCCAGCGGCTTCACATAAATATTGAACAAAAGGGGGGAGAGGACCGACCCCCTCATGTCCTTCATGAGGGGGAATGGATACATGTTTTCCATGCACATTCTGTTAATACCACAGAAATCAAGGTACAATCTCAGTGACCCATCTTTCTTTTCTTTGAACAGCACTGGTGCTGCCACTCAAGATTTCACCACTTGAATAAATCCCCTCACCAAATTTTTGTCGATGTAGTCCCTCAGTTCCTTCATCTCCTTTGGAGTCATGGAATACATCTTTGGCTTGGGGAGCTTTGCCCCAGGCAGGATCTCGATAGCACAGTCCATAGGGCAGTGAGGGGGCAGGATGTCACATTTTTTCTCACTGAACACTTCCATGAGGTCTCTGTACTCTCTGGGGATAGGCTGCTCCTCCTCCCCCTTTTCAGATGCTGCTTTGCTGCACTCAAGGAGTTTTCTCCCTCTCTTGGCTTCTTCCTTTCCTTTCTTAGGGGAAGGGTTTTTTTCCACTTCATCACCACTCACCCTGAGCTTTCTCCCAATAGATCTGGAGGGCCCATTTTGCTAGCCAAGCTAGCCCTAAGATCACTTCTTCAGCCATCTTAGGGGTGTCCACAAATAGAATAGTCTCTTTGTGGTCCCCAAATTTCAGATGCACCGGTTCCATTAGGTGGGAGGCGCCCAAATCTCCTACCAAAGTGTCATCAACTTGCTCAAACTTCCTGAATTTTCTCACCCGCAGCCCTAACTTTTGTACTGTGATCTGGCTAATCAGACATCGGGTACAACCCGAGTCTATCAGGACTTTTACCACCCCTCTTGCTCCCGAGCGGGATGCTGTAATGTCCACCTTAGCTGCGAGGAGGTTGACCAGTCCACTCCCCATTGGGTTATCTTCTCCCTCACTGTTGCTATTATAGAGGGTCATCCATGGCTCCTCTTCAATCGGAGTTCCCTCCCCTTTGCTTTTGGTGGGAAGACCTCGACAACCTGTGCTGCCATTCACATCTTGTTCTTCCCTTTTTTCTGTGGCTTCTTGGGTTTCAGAGGAGGAGGGGGTGCAGGGGCTGCCCTGGCCGTTGGCACTGGACACATTGCTGCTTGATGGCCCTCCTAGCCACATTAGAAGCACAGGTTGGGACCGTGGGTTGTGGCTTCACTAGGGGCCAGAGATACTGATGCTGGTTGCTTTCTTCCCAGTGCTCACTTTTCTTGGCTCCTCTTTGGGCACAACTCAAATCTCCCATGGCCTTTGTACCCCATCAGGTCTAGTTCTGTAGTGGTCATCAATTAGTACCAATCGTTGAGCGGGTCTGGGATCCCTCTGGCCAGGCATATGTGGTACAGATCACGACTCAGTCAATCTTGGAAGTAGTAGGTCAGGAGTTGCTCCGGCCAATGCCTCTGCCTCCCTGCAATCCTCCTGAACTCCCTAATGTATTCCACTATGGATCTGCTTCCTCAGCCTCCACTTGTCAGGTTTGTGTGGTGTCACTGAATCAGGTTCTGAGCTCTCCTAGGAATGCGTCCAGGTCTGCCAACACAGGGGCTCTCTCATCTGCTGCCATCCCTTTGAGGTTGGCCACAATTGCTTCATTGTTAGCATACTCTCTTCCATGCTGGTCTAGATGTGCCCAAACCTGGTTGAGGAAGAATGCCAGCTTCTCCAGGTTTCCATCGAAAGTGGCCTTGAGCAGAGGGGGTAGCAGTGGCTTCGTGGCAGCCCAGGCCATACATTGGAGCTGATGGTGGCCACCAACCATCACTTTAGGCAGTGGAGCAGGCCCCAGTAGCAGGCTGTGGGCCCCAGTTCCCAGGCTGGGACCGAGCTATGGGGAAATCCCAGGCTGTGGGCTGGCTGCCTCCAACTGCCATGGCTGCTGCTCCCAGTGAGGGCTGGGGTCAGGGGCCTGGCGTTGGTGCTGAAACTTGACTAGACCCCAGCCGGGGATTTGGATCCAGCTTCTCAACTGGTTCTCCCCCCCCCCCCGCACTTCCAGGCTGCTGAACTTCTGCTTCAGTTGCTCCACCAACTGGCTGCCACATGGTGGCAAGTACTGCTCTCTCGGGGCTGCCCATTCCACCACTCCTGCTCCCGAGTGAATTCAGCCTGGGAGGTAGAACAGGGGGAATTTGACTTCAGCTGCCTTCTGCTCTCCATCTCGCCATTTCCCCAGTTCCAGATGGCTGAAAGCTGTCATCCCGCCTGTCCACTCCAGGGTTAGCAACAGCCCCCTCTGTTCCTCTTTCACTTTGGGGCACACCATGGCCGGCTGAGTTCTGGAGCTGCCCTCAGCCCCAGTTGGGGCCCCACTGGTCGATCCTGACTCAGCCTTAGTTGGCTGCTCCATTTTGGGCATCTTCCCCTGAGTCTTCACTACCCCTCTGGAGTTTATGACACTGGGCGTAGGGGCTCAGGACCTCTCGGTTAGAATTGAAGTTGAAAAGAGAGCTGGTTTAGTGTCAAGGTTCCAGCCAAGGATTCCAATGTAGTAAATACATCAGAGCCATTCCAATCTCTAATGTAACACTTTATTGGATACAACATACTGGCTCTAAAGAATAAAAAACCAGTTCTGGCAATATGGCGGGAAAAAGATAATTAAAAGAGTAAAACTTTCCCTCCCTCCCCTCTCTGACAGGTCAGGTCACATTGTTCAATTGTTATGAGAAGAATGTTTCTGTTCGCCACAACATTCCTGTGGCCCTGGTTTTCATCCGGATAGAATCCACCTGTGCATTCCAAACATCCCCCTCCCTTCTCACAACTGTAGGCAAGCTAGAAGCAGCATGGCAATTCTAATGCAAGCAGTCTTCATAGCTTGACATCAAGTTTGCATTTGTCTTATATGGTCAGTGCTACAAAAGACATTAATGTTGTCTTGACAAGAACTGTGCATGATAGTAACAGATTGTTAACCTCAATAAGGAATTATGTTCCTGGAAATTCCTCAGAGATGCCATAAAAGAGAGTACTAAATTTTGCAGTACAATAGTACAGCATTCAGGAGGGACTTCCGGTGGGACGGCGCGCCGATGGCGGCTCTTTTCGGAGCCGTCCGCTTGGGAAGGCGTCAGAGCCAGCATGAACAGCGGTCAGCAGCTGTTCAGCGGCTTGGAACCTTGTGCCCCGGGAGAAGGGGTCGAGGTGAGTACTCCTGGATAGGAGTAGAGTCCCAAAAGCTCTCCCTTCATCTCGGGAGAGCGA
>NW_015387079.1:268606-269721 GCF_001527695.2 Protobothrops mucrosquamatus
ATAGAAATAGAGTTACTAGTATTGACTTAAGGGGAAGTAGGATATATTAAAATAATAATAGATTAGTTATATGTATAACTGAGTTAATTATATTGAAATAATTTGAATTGTATAAATATGATTTTGTTTTGATTAATTGATGGCCTTGCCACCATGTAAAATAAAACCAATAAAAATTTTGTTGAAAAAAAAAAAAAAATAGTACAGCATTCAGTTGAAGATATAATTTATTATCAGTTGACTAATTAAATTCTTCCAAAAGGAACTGTAAAAGAAATGAAACTGCTATTTTATTAGATCAGAGCTGCAGCAAAGATGATCAGAACATTATGCTTTTTATTTCTTTTCCATAATAAAAGATTAATGTTAATTTTTCCTTTAAGCCAACGTATTTAAATTACAGCGTTTTCCATTCAATACCCAGCAATTTAGCTCATGCTGAATTTAAATAAATTTAATTTAAATTTAAATGAAAGAAATAAAGCTTTTTTTCCTTTCTAGGGAACATCTATGCAAATATAAATGTTTGTGTATTGGATCTGACATGGGTGGATAATTACCCTAAAGTATAGATATGAGATATTTAATGTGAGACAATATACAAATGTTTCAAATCCATGTGTAACAAAAGCTTTTCATTAAAATGGCGGACCTACCTGAGGCGGCTCCATGACGGAGCGAGGTCCACGACAGAAATGGGGGGGCCTCCTGAGGGTCGAGGGCTTGCCTCGACCCTAATTTGAAGACCTGAACTCGCCGGCAACCTGGGGGTTTGCCGTGTGACTCCCCAGTCACTCAGCCACCCAGCCTTTGACGCTGAAAGGAGGACTCGGCCTGGCGAAGGGACGAAGGGCTCGGCGGAAGATCTGGCCTGGATTCGGCCCTGGATTCGGCCCTGGATCCGGCCCGTGGAAGACCTGGCCTGGATTTGGTTGTGGCCTTGATGATAGCGGAGGCCACGACGGGCTGGGATCCGGAGGCCGCGGCGGCCTCGGACTCGGCAGGCGGTCCGGCCTGCGGGCGGCGGGCCCGGCGATGGAGGCCGGCCCGGCAGCCTGGGCCCGATCCTGGGTCCGGGCCTGGTTCACGGCCTCGAGGACAGCGGAGGCCGCGAC
>NW_015387079.1:272719-279336 GCF_001527695.2 Protobothrops mucrosquamatus
GCTCCCACAGAGAGGCCCTCCTCAGGGTGCCGTCAACCAGACAGTGTCGGCTGGCGACACCCAGGGGGAGGGCCTTCTCTGTCGGAGCACCCACCCTCTGGAACGAGCTGCCCCCAGAGATCCGGGTGATTCCGGATCTCCCCTCCTTCCGCCGCGCCCTCAAGACTTGGTTATTTCAGCGGGCAGGACTGGCCTAGGGATATTTTAATTGGTTTTAACAAAATTTTAGTAGAAGCGGCCAATTCAAATATTTATTTTTAAACATTTTTAAATTTTGTATGGTATTGTACTATTGTTTTTAAACTGGCTGTAAGCCGCCCTGAGTCCTCCGGGAGAAGGGCGGGGTATAAATTTAATAAAATGAAAATGAAATAAAATGAAATGAAAATTATTATTGATACTATGTTAGCACAGGCAATTCTTACCGGAAAATCTTGTTTTTTCCAACCTAGAAAATTATAACCTGTAGAAAATGAATGAATGAATGAATGAATGAATGAATAAATAAATAAATAAATAAATAAATAAAGCATTTTAAATTTATTTTTTTTTTATATCCCAGAAACCATTAAAATGTTTAAAAATATTTAAAGTAAACTTTCTGATTTTAGTTTAAAAATAATTGAAGAGCCACCAGGTAGTTCTAAACCTGGGAAACTAAACCAATTCCTCATGCAAAGATGTCCCTTAGAGGGTCTACAGTATTAAAATGTTGGGCAAGACTGGAGCAATGAAATCTCTCTCACTTCTTACAAGCGTGCAATGCATGCAATACATGTTAAGTGCTGGGTCCTCCATTATGGTGCTGTTGACTTTGCTGTGGATGACCATGTTCCTCATGTGAGCAAAATTTACTCAAGATCTTATAAAGAATAATAAAGCCACATGTGGAGAGATAAATGCCAAATGAACAAGTTTCAGAAAAGAGAAGAGAGACACTAATTCAAGTCGCTAACTTAAGGCAAATAATGAGGGAGAAAGAAATATAGAAAAATTAACCCTAGGAAGAAAGGTAAAGATATACTTACTATAGGCAAAATCATGAAAGATAAAACATAACAAAGAACCAAATACTAAAGAAAGTGGTCTATCCAATGGTAAAATATGAAAGATGGTTTCTGAGAAAAGGCGAGGAAAGAAAGACAGTTTTGAGTTTTGAATCCAGAGACTTTTATTAACAGTATAATGGTTTCTACAAGAACCAAGCAATTAATCCTCAAATAAACCAGGTCTGATTATTCCCTTAAGGCAATGACTAACAAATTTGAAATACACAGACTTTGATCATGTGTTGCACATAAATGATGGACTAGAACAGGGTTATTGGCTCAGGAATTCTGGGAGTTGAAGTCCACAAGCCATAAAAGGGCAATTGTTCCTCACCCCTAGACTAGAACAATCTCTCAATTTGGCAAGATTGAAGAAAGTAATGAAAGGGAGGTAACGGATACTGTATAGCAGAAGAAATTCCTGAGATGTCATTTGAAGGACTATAAAATATTGGTGGGAACAGGTCATTGCCTCCTGTTTGGCTAGTATTTGTCCAGGCAATCACAAGGAATTTTAAATGAATCAATGGTAACTAGCTAACTACCTGAATAAAAATATGATTTTTGTGGGATAAGCTGAATTTGAAAGAAAGTGTTGAAAGAAAAGTCTTCATCAGGGTCCAGTCCAAGCTGGGAATAAACAAAATGGAGACTGCTTTAGAAAGAAGGTTGTAGTTTATTGAAGAGCAGAACCACAAGACATGAGGCTCAGGAGCAGCTGACCACATGTAGCAGGGAATGGTGGGTTTTTATACCTTCTTGGGCTTTTGTGTTTGGAGTTCTTCCTGTGGCATGAACTTTGACCTGAGGTTCAATGTGCCTTTCTGGTATTGGTGGGTTAATCCTATTATGTCCCAAAGGTCATATCCTGCTTTCCCGGGGCTGTGGCTGATGACTATGTCCTGTGTTGGATTTTTTGGGGTGAGGGATTGTTGATTCTAGGGATCTTTTGTCTTTCTAATCCCATCAGCTTCAAGCTTCCTGGGATGAAAGGATGATCACATCTGCATTTCTACAGACCTGGTTTCTACTGAGTTTCTGGCTGGGGGAGGGAGAAGTTTCTGCCTTTTTAAAGATATTCTCCATTATTCTTTTGGGGAAGATCTGCCTGTTTAATATTTCCCAAAATGTTTCTTTCTCTGGTGTGTGTGTGTGGGGCTGCTGTCCTCCTACAAAAATCTGGGAGAAAATTCATCTTTTGCTAGGGTCTTCATAATAATAAGTTGAAAGAGTGCTTAAAAATAAGGCTGTGAACCAATGAAAGATGGTACTATTTGAAAGCCAGGTTTTTCTTAATTACATTTCCACTAAATATTTCTGCATGTATTTTGTTTATATTAGAGCAGGTTAATGTTGTTGAATTTGGAAAAGTACCATATTATGTATGATGGCAGGGTCAGGAAGAAAATAATTGTATAATAGTAAACCTCCAGGTAATGTTGAAGCAGTAGGTAAAAATTTGAAAGGTGTGTGTGAAGACTATTCTGCAGTCCCCTTCTCTTGTCAAAGCTTATGCTTCTAAAGCTGATATTTGCAATATATTGGAAATTAAACTGGGAAACCCAAGGTTCAATAATAATAAAACGTAACCAAGGTTCATGAGAAAGGCTCACAACTTACCATAATATATACTGGGCTCAGCTAATAACCTGGCCAGCATTCCTTAAAGATTTATGTAAGGCTAACAAGGCCACAGCCATCCAAATTGGTTCTGTAGGGCAAGTGCAACAAGCAAAAATCCTATCTCCTGAATTATTCTACATGACATTGTTTCACAGAAAAGACCCAAAGCATGGCCTCCATGCCAGAGCTGTTGAAATGGGCATAAACAGTTGTAGACAGGCATCCTGCAAGCATTCTGGTCCTGTGCCATGCCAGGGGACAACTAGCACTTTAAATTGCACCTGAAAACCTAACTGAGCCAGTGCAATTCACAAAGCAGTGTTATATGGATGTACTGTGGTGCACCCAAAATGGCATATGGACTAGTTGCAGCTTCCAGATGTGCTTCAAGATGACCATATGTATCATTCATTGCAATAGTCCAACTAGAAAGTGACTAAGGTAAGTATAAATAAGTCTTTCAATCCAGGAAAAGTTGCAATTGACACACAAATGCAAAGTCTTTCCTGGCCATAACTATTGAACATTAGCCCCGAGTCCAACAGAACCCCCAAATTATTTACCATCTCTGTCTTTGAGATTGCTACCTCATTCAGGCTAGAGATGGAAAATGTCCAAATTTGGGAAGTCCCTAAAACCCATAACTACTAGGTCTTATTAGGGTTAAGCCTGTTCTTCCCTATCCAGATCTCCACAATCTCCAGGCCTTGGAAAAAAACCTTGACAGCCTCATTTGAAATGCCATGGGCCAAGTTATATAACTGAGTAGCATCAGAGTAATATCAAAGTATTGATAATACCTCACCCTATATTGATGGATGCCCTTATCCAGTGGTTTTTAATGTAGATATTGAACATGAAAGCTGAAGGAAGGAAGGAGACCTGCTGAAAGATCAAGGAAGATCAGGACTGATGCACCATCCTTATCCCAAGCACACTTCTGATCATTAACAAGGTCAAATCAATGCTATCTTGGTACTATAATTTTGTCTGAAATCAAAATGTAACGGGTCTAGACAATCTGCTTCATTTAGGTCCTTTGGAACCACAAGCCTATGGGTTGCTCAGTAAACTTATCTGAGAAGTGGACACCAATTAAAGTTGTTTTGTTGGATCCAATAATTGCTTCTTTAAGAAAGGGTGGATACTACTTTTCAAAGCTGATGGACCCTTCCCCTATGTCATAATAACAGTTAACTTCCTCATGGATCCAATCACATAACTTCTGAAAGGTCTTAACCAAGAGGGACATAAATGCATCATGTGAACACAGCCATACAGTGGCTTCACATTCCTGTTTAGTTATAAAACACTGACAAGTTATTATCCTTAACTTTAACCTATCTCACACAGTTTTCATAACAAAAAATGTTGCTCTTTCATCTGGCTGCAGCCATCTTTGTCGTTCTAGGTTGCCACAGGAAAGGGAGGTATTTCTGCTAGTCTAAACATGAGTAGATCCTGTGGGAACCAAGGTCATTTCCACACCATAATGGAGAAGGAGGGATGTTTTGTTAGAAAGTCTGCCAAGTAGTTCTATTGGAGAATGTGATTTATACACTAGCTAAATAGGGGGTGGGGTGGGAATTATTACATTGAATTACTCTGAATCCTTGGGGGGAATTTTAGATTTGGTTTCACTTTTGACCGTGCCGACATTATGTATCCAATAAACATGTTCTTTGAGGAAATCTCATGCCTCGGAGTTTTGATTTATTTGGTTCCATCAGTTGGAACCTTGACAAATTGCTTATGAAAAGAAATAGAGAAATAGAAAATAAAAAAACCCAAATAATATTATTTTGCTGGCTCTTGGTAAACAAAATCTACTGATCACTTAGTATTCAAATTAAAAACTAAGTTTAAGAATGTGAGTTAAATGGGCTAAGCTTTCAAGTTACCATTATTTTAAATAGACAATACTGCAGTCAGACAAATATGAATTCTGGCAAAATGTATTATAAATATATTGTTAACTTCTGCAACGAACCTAGCTGATGCCATATTTGTCATTTGTTCTCAGCTGCGACATAAAGAGGCATAAATCAAGTTGCTTTTACTTTTATTAGACTAAACATAGAACGATCCCATGGGAACCAAGGTCATTCTCACCAGACCCTGAAGGCAGAGAGAAGAACTGTCAAGAAGACCGCCAAATGCACTTATTGGATAATGTGACAAGTAGCATAATAGAAGGGAGGGAATTGCTACATTTAATTACTTTGAATCTTTGGGAGAAAGTTTAAAATTTTTTTTATTTTTTTTATATAAATTTGTATTAATAATACAAAATTAAAAACACATTCGACATAGATATGACATCACTGGTTCCATACATCTTCCAACATTTTACAATAGTATTAGTACTCATATAGACATATAGTTCTTGAACTTTGCTCACTATTTATAATATACTATTAACACTTTTTCCCTTATTTCTATATATCTATTTATCTTTTAAATATACATTTGTCTATAACAGTGGTGGCGAACCTATGGCACGCGTGCCAGAGGCAGCACTCAGAGCCCTCTCTGTGGGCACGCTCGCCAGGCCCCGGAGATGGCAACTGTCCCTCTTCAACCAGCCGCCCACTAACTCGCCGAGGTCCCACATGGCTGGATGCATCCCAGCACCCATGCACTCGCTGGCCTCTGTGTGCAGGGGCCGATGGTGTCAGGCAGCAGCCACCCCAGCCCCTGCCTCACCTTGCCCTGTGATAATGGCACCCCCACCCTGCCTCGCCTTGCCTCACCTCACCCCGCAGGATGAGCCTTCTGCCCACTGCCAGAGACCTGCCAGAGACCCTCTGGATCTCTCCCTGCCCGGCCCCCACAGGCATCCCTCCCCATGAACAACATTGAGGTGATCACACCCACCTTGGCCACACCCACCCAATCTGCCATGACCACCACAGCCATGCCCATCCAGTGGGCCATGCCCATCTGGCACCCGGGATAAATAAGTGGGTTTTGGGTTGCATTGGGCACTCGGTCTTTAAAAGGTTCGCCATCACTGGTCTATAATCTATATTTTATTCTAGCACTATACATTTATCTTGGCTACCCCCTTATTGTCTATCCAATCATAAAATTGTTCCCAGATTTTATAGTACTTGGTTTCACTTTTGTCCTTGAGTTCCCATGTAAGTCTATCCATTTCAGCGCAATTGAAAATTTTCAATAATATTTCTTCTTCGGTTGGAGTATCTTTCTCTTTCCATTTTTGAGTGAAGGCTATTCGTGCCGCTGTTACTATATGCAGTAGTAAATAATTTGTGTCTTTCTTATATTTTCTCTAACAGATATAGAAGAAATTTGGCTTCTATATCTGTTAGAGAATTTTAATTTCTCTGTTGGTAAAAATAAATCAGAAGCTCTCACAGTTGACTGCATTTAGCTGATTCAAATAAACTCTTTATATTCATATAAAAATATTTACAATACCATACATTCTTCTTCATAGCAACATAGAATAAATTAAGACTTCTTACAGCAGAGATAGACCTGAGACCTGAAACTGAAACCCAGCTTCTAACTCAATACCTCTTTGCACAGACTCAGTAGCACTTTCTTCACATTGGCTGACTGAGTTACCACATGACTCTTCCTGCTCATGAATATTCCAACACTCTTCCCTTCATGACAGGAAGAGACATCAGACCTATTGACTTAATACATTTTCCATAGTGAACACCACCCAATGGTTTAGTCATCATCTGCCAAATTATCCTCAGAAGAACAATGACGTAAACTAATCAATTTTCCTTTTACAGCTTCCCTGACATTACAATACTTAATGTCTACATGTTTACTTCTGTTCTTCACCCTGTCACCAGTTGCCATTTTTATACAGGCAGCATTGTCTTCAAATACCTTTACAGATTCTTTTACATTAATATTTAAATCTTGCAACAACTGTACATACCATGTTACTTCAGAACACAA
>NW_015387079.1:283824-341211 GCF_001527695.2 Protobothrops mucrosquamatus
TCCATCTCAGGTACACAAAGCACATTGGTAAACTTTGATTCCAAATATGGAATTTTTACATCGCCTCTTCCGATGACTTTTGCTTTCTGGCCATTTGCCAAAGCCACAGCTTCTTGTGCTACTGGAACAAACCTGCAAAATAATTCAGAGTCATTAACAATTGTTTGACTTGCCCCACTATCTATTAGCCACTTGTCTCCGTTGTTGCTATTGCAAACTTTTGCAACACCAAAATGTTCCTTTTGCAAATTAGTCTTCTTTGCATGCACAAAGGTCCTGTTCTGCAAATTGTTCCTCTGCAAACAGTTCCTTTTCAGATGTGTGCTCGCTCCACAAATGTAGCAATTCTTTTCTTGCTGCTTGCAAAATCTCTCTTTTGTTGCAACTTGGTCCCATCTGCTCCTTGCTTCTCCGGAGACTTGCAGTCTGGACCCCCTCCTCAGGAATTTCTCCTCCTCATGGCTGCTTCTAAAATTGTGCTTCTCTTCTTCATTAAGCAAACATGCCTTTAAAGCCTCAAAATTTAAGTCCTTTTCTTCTTTGCACTCAAATATAGCAGAAACTGTGTCCCAGGTTTTATCTAAACTGTTCAACACCAATAAAACCTTCTGTGACTCAGGGAATTTAATCCCACGTTATTCTAAGAAAAAAATAAACTTTGCATTTTATTTAAATGCTGTTCCACAGATTCACCTGGTTGCAAACAGGCTCTGTAAAGTTTTCTTGACAATTGCACTATATTGCATGCAGAAACATTCACGTGCACAGCTCTCAACTTCAGCCAAATTTCCTTTGCAGTCTTTAGATTTGCAACATTTAGAAACTGTTCATCTTCTAAATTTAAGATGAGATAAGCCATGGTTTGATCATGGTTTTTCTGATCAGCAGCTGCAAACATTTGTGGGGGATTTTCTACGATATACCACAGCTCTTTTGCTTTCAGCAAACATTCCATCTTTGCAGCCCATATAATGTAATTCTTTTGGCCTAAACGAGGCACAGAGCTTTCCTTAAATTCCATTGCAGCCATTCTGCTAATTCTGCCTTGTTCTTATACTTTCTAAACACAGGCAATTTCTTCCAGCTTTAAATTACAATGCAGTCCTTAGTAAGCTCTGGGCCCATAACCTGTTAGAGAATTTTAATTTCTCTGTTGGTAAAAATAAATCAGAAGCTCTCACAGTTGACTGCATTTAGCTGATTCAAATAAACTCTTTATATTCATATAAAAATATTTACAATACCATACATTCTTCTTCATAGCAACATAGCATAAATTAAGACTTCTTACAGCAGAGACAGACCTGAGACCTGAAACTGAAACCCAGCTTCTAACTCAATACCTCTTTGCACAGACTCAGTAGCACTTTCTTCACATTGGCTGACCGAGTTAGCACATGACTCTTCCTGCTCATGACTATTCCAACAATATCTATTTGCAAAATTTCTTCCAACCACTTCTTTAATAAGTGCCAAAAGTTTTGTGCCTTTGGGCATTGCCACCACATGTGGTAGTAATTCCCAACGGTCTCTTCACACTTCCAGCATATCGAGGATTTCCCCTTGTTCATTCGTGCTAATCTTGTGGAAGGGAGGTGCCACCTATAAAACATAGAGGTTTTCCTTATAGGAGGTTGCTAGAGTAATTTTTAGATTTTTTCCCCATAAACTTTGCCAAATATCCAAATCAATATTGTGCCCAAAATATTTTCACCAAATTATCATCGTTTCTTTCACCTGTTCCTCAATCATATCTTGCTCTAATAAGTATCGATATAATTTGCTTATAGTCTTGCCTTCCCTGCTAAATAAGATTTTATCTAATTCTGAAGAATCTTGCTTTATGCCTTTGGGAGAAAGTTTAGAATTGGTTTAACTTTTGATCGTGCCAATACTATGTATCCAATAAATATGTTCTTTGAGGAATTCTCAAGCCTCAGAGTTCTACTTTATTCGGTTTCATTACTCAGAACCTTGACATTAAACCAACTCTACTAAAACAACTTTCCTGCTCCAGGATAGAGGGCTATTGTGGAGAGCTACGGGGTCCTTAGCCTGACCGCCTACCTGATTCTTTCAGAAGGACGGTGAAGACTCAGGGAGAATCCCAGGATGGAGAAGAGGGTGGAATCATCTACTACTCCCAGCACAACCCCTGTGGATGAGGCACGGGTGACAACCAAGGCTGGTGATGGAATTCCACTGTCTGGAGCTTGCCTGAAGGTCCGGGTCAACAAGCCTGACCGGTCATCACTTCAGGAGGCTCTACTGGCTACCAGAGACCTGTACCGAACAGAGGAAGAGCTCCAACATAGGTGCATTCCTAAGGTGGCCGAAGCCGAATTTCCCTTGATATCTTCCTATAACTCTTCATCCCTCACACCTAAATGGAAGGTGAAAAGACCAGTGTGTGGAGTTGAGTTGGGAGTATGGAAATACCTGATGGCGATCCATGGGCTTTCAGTCTAGAAACTGAAGGAGAAGTTCAACTGGCTGGAAGTCAGGGGGGCTGCCCTGGTTGCATGGTACAATGTCTCAACTGGAACTGAAGCAAGCGCCACGCAGCCACTCCCTGTCCGGCAAACCCCAAGCCTGATTATAATGACCCGTGCAGCTTCACCACTCCCCAGATCAGCAGCAGCATCAAGCCCGGGGCCAAGGCCAAGCCCTCCCTGCTGTTGGCAAGCAGCAATCCCCATGGGTCAACAGAGATGATTCCAGAGGTGGGCTCAACATCACCCACAAGCTCAGTACCAACAGCACGGATGGTGCCTGGTGTATTGGGCACTCCACCCCCAGTGGACCCTTTGCCAATCAAGGCTACGTTTGATGGGGACCCAGACAAGCTGCCTTTCTTCTTGAATCAGATGTGAGCTCACCTGGATTGCTACATTATTGCTACCCTGACAAGAGAGTGATAGTGAACGTGATAGCCGCAAACCTTGAGGGGAAAGCAGCGGAATGGATGACCAGCCTTCACGATGAAGATGCACTGGAACTGGGAAACATAAACCTTTTCCTGGAGGAACTGAGAGCCAGATTTGATGATAACTTCCAAGTCCTGAAAACAGAGATAGAGACCCACAATCTGAAGCAGAGGGGCTGACGTGAAAGAATTTGTTTGAGAGTTCTGAAGGGCCACTGGCGGATTAAGGCAGTGGCCAGAATGATCTCTCATCCACCACTTCAAGGAAGGATTAGACTGTGAACTGTTCAATGCCTGCACCTACTGGGGGATCCCAAGCAGCTTCGCAAGTGGTATAGAATGGCAATGATTATTGATATTGAACTGGGTTGCTACAAGAAACCCAGTGCTGTTGAATCAAAGCCAAGACGCAGTCAGGAGAGATATCAGTTCAGATGGCATCCAGCAGCAACTTCCATGGCCAGTGCCCCCAGAGTACCAGCTGGGCCCCCTATTAAGTGCTATCAGTGCGGCCAGCAAGGGCACCAAGCAACTGAGTGTCTAGCACCTGTTCCTCTGATGAAGAGCACCACAGCCACCACCTCTAAGCAGAGAAGCCACAATGAAAGGGTCAGGAGAAGTCAAACTGGGTGCATCAAAATCAAGCCGTTGAAGACTCCTCCCCACCCTCCACAACCGGTTATTAATGTGAGCCAGTTGCCAAGTGCCACAATTGTGATCACATGACATGGGAGTGGTGTGACAGTTGTATAGGTTGTAAGTAATTTTTTCCAAGGCCAATATTTTTGAACTGTTGTTAAATGAATGGTCGTAAATTGAGGATTACCTAAAAGGCCAGTTGTCTCAAGAGTGCTTACATAGTTGGGTTTCTCAGAAGAATTATATTTCCTTTTCTTTAGTTCTGGGAATCCTTTTTGTGTTTTCAAATGAAAGATTCCCAATTTGTAATTGCCCATTAATGGCAATACCTGACATACCTGAGCTGCAAAATTATCATAAAAGAAATACTAAAAATTCTTAACATCCAGAATTTTGTACCCTAGAGAGGATACTCCTTCTATCACATATGCATTTTGTTTTAAAATTCTTTGGGAGATGCATCAGACTCCTTTTCTCTAGTTTGTTTCTAAGCCGAGTATTCCATATCAATCAATCAAACTTTTATTACAGTCACAGACCAGAATTAAAAATTAAATATTAAAATAAAATAAGATAAGATATAATACATACATACATATATAAAATTCACTGGATGATCAGTGGAGTTCAGAGAAAATATTTATTCAATCCAAAGTTATCAAGTAGCCTTGGACGGGAGATGTAAAGAATGGCCCCTTGTCTCCTTTTTTATAGAGTTTTGTAGTTTAGAGATTTAGCCAAACATTTTTAAAGGAATGGAATACATTAGTTAATTACAAATAAAAGTTTCCTTAGAGTTAAAGCAGGTGCCACTTTATAGTTAAAGAGATATATCTTTATCTAGAGGTAAAACAGGTATGTTTTTCTATGCATAGGATATATATCTTCTTTTACAAGGGTTTTGCTACATCATGACTTATTTATTTACTTTTGTTGGAGCCAGCGTTTATACAATGGCATTTCTTAATTTAAACTCATTGTAAGCATATAATATTCCAATAGTATGATAGCCCTAATGGATCTCCCATGTTCCTCACTGTAATTGGGAAAGCTTCTCAAGAGGACATACTTCCTATTGTTGTACAGTTGGAGGGAACAAGTAAATATGAACACCAGAGTGAGTAAATGTCCCCTCTGCTGATGCTGAGACCTTTGGTAAGAAATCTATATGTACTTGATAAAAACTGCATTCAGGGTTCTTCCAATCTTATGGGAGGACCTACCTTTGTTCAGCTGAATAAAGATGTTTCATTTATCAAGAGAGATCTGGACTCCATCTCTTTGTTCACACTGAACCACACATGGTCCCTGCTTAACACTCTCTGCCAGGTTACCACAAGGACACTCAATGGGGAAATTAGCAAGAAGCTGGAGGTCAGCTCCCATTCTCACTGAAGAAGCTTCTTAGATGAGAAGCAAAATGTCTTCAAGGAAAAACAAAGAAAGTCCAGTTGCCTTTTGAAAAAGTACCTTTGGGACAACCATGGCCTGGATAACTGAGAATCTCCATAGACACTCCCATTCTCACTTTTTTTTGCCTACCCATGGTCATTCTGTTTCTCTGTTTAAGTAAGGAAATGTCTCTGAAACAATAAACCTACTTGCCATAGAAAAAACAAGTTTTAAAGCAGTGGTGGCGAACCTATGGCACGGGTGCCAGAGGTGGCACTCACAGCCCTCTCTGTGGGCACGCGCGCCATCGCCCCAGTCCTAGGCCTTCAGCTGGATTATATAAAACCTTTTCGCTTTAGGCCTCCGCCGCCATGTGCAAAAAAAAAAAAAAAAGGTTCAATCAGTCAATTTCAACTTCTTGCGGGGAAAAAAAAAGATCTTGCAAAGTTGGAATTGATTGATTGAACTTTTTAGTCCCAGCCAGTCTGCCATTATCACCGCAGCTACGCCCAGCCAATGGGCCACGCCCAGCCAATGGGCCATACCCACCCGGCACTCGATGATGCATAAGTGGGTTTTGGGTTGCAGTTTGGGCACTCGGTCTCTAAAAGGTTTGCCATCATTGTTTTAAAGTATACATTTCAGGAAGTAAAGCTTTTCAACAGTTGTAATTCCTAGGATTCTTTGATATGTTGATACCAATTAATAAGCTATGAAATAAATCATGAGTTTGTACTTTTCTATACTTAAAAAGACTCTTGTAAGATAGTGGGATGAAGTTTTCTGTATATTTGTATATCTGATGGTTTACATGTATTTTTTTTTTTAATGAGAAAAGCAGTAGTTTATTTATTACATTAATTTATATGCCATTCCATTTCCAAAGATTCCAAGTGACTTATAAGGTATCAACACATAAAAGTTATAATTTAAATACTAAAATCCCTAATAACAAAATTACACTTGACCTGATGCCATCATTTAGGGACTGAATAGTAGGAAAAAATAATGAACAAAAATGAATTGTACACTTAATTTTATTGAAATTGAACAATTAACTTTTCTGTAATAATTTTTACAGCAAATGTAAAATCTTTTTTTTTAAATATGTTTTATTGATTTTTAACATAATCACCTTAATATTTGGTAAACAGCGTGTTGTCTGGGTTAGTATATAAAAACAATCAATAACAATTAATTTCTATAATTCTATAGTCCATGTAATGGGTTTGCTTGATTTTCTCTTCTTCCAATAATATTCTCTTTTGCCAACCTTAAATGAATACATTTCTTATTATTTGAATAAATGACAATTAAATATAGACATCTTTCTCATGTTTCTGCAGATAATAACCACATCAATATAAAACTTCTTTTCTAATTGATCATCTTCATTGACTCATAGATAGATTCTCTTGATTGACTCATCATAGATTCTGTTTACAAAATTCTTATTTAAATTTGTTTCCCCCCAATATTCAAAGCATTCTTACTGGTATAAGATTTTCTCATATTAGTTACACTTAAGTATTTAAGTCTTTTTTCTCATACAAGCCATCCCAACACTTTTACATTTCTCATATATTAAAAAAAAGAAAAAAAAAGAAAAAAGAAAAAAACAAAGAAAACATTTCTTTTATATAAACCATCCCAACATTTTTATATTTCTCATGTCAAAAAATAAAACATAAAAGAAAAAATACTGTATTACTTGGGGCGTTCATCCCTCTTAAACTAATCTTCATTTATATCCAAAATCTTTCTATTTCTTTAACCATATTCAAACAGATGTTTAATTTTTAAATATTACCTCTGGTAAATCCCACCATCTAATTTCTTAATTCTGACTTTAGCCTTTTTTTTTTTTTTTTTTGCCAAACATCTTTCCTGATCAATATGCTTTGCTGAATCAAAGAATCTTCCCATAATCTTGTAAGTGTTGTTGCAGGTACAAAAGACAAAACAGGCAAGATGTTTTTATAAGAAGGTTTTGCCCCTTCATATTCATTGAGAATCTTTCTTTCTTTCTTTCTTTCTTTCTTTCTTTCTTTCTTTCTTTCTTTCTTTCTTTCTTTCTTTCTTTCTTTCTTTCTTTTTTTCTTTCTTTCTTTCTTTCTTTCTTTCTTGATTTTAGTTATAAATTTTTGTCTCTCAAGTTGTCGTAGTTCTCCATTTTGTGTAATCTTTTTTCTTGTCCTCAAACTTATTTTGTGATTTTAAGAGTATAGGTCACGGGTCGGCAACCCACGGCTCCAGAGCTGCATGCGGCTCTTTCAGCCGTCTCCTGCAGCTCCCTGTCCTCAGCCACCATGTGCAGTCCGGAAAAAAAAAAGTAGGACTAAAAAAATTCAACCAATCAATTCAAACTTCTCACGAAGTTTGAATTGATTGGTTGAACTTCTTTGGTTTCTGGGACTGCCCACAAACCTCTTTCCTTCTTTGGACTGCACGTGGTGGCAGCGGAGGAAGAGCCAGAAGGATTGCTGGAAAGGTGGCAGAACCTGGGTAAGGAGCCAGTCTCGGGATGCCTCTTCCCTGCCCGATGGGTCTCCCCTCGCCCTCCTCTGCTGCCGCCTCTGCCTCTGTTAGTTGGAGGGGGGTCGCCTTGGGTCTCGGTAGCTTCCCCACTCCGCCCGTGCCTTTCGGCCGTCTCGTGAGTCGAGAGATTCCCCCGTGGCGCCTGCCCAGCCCTTTCCCCACCTGCTGCGTGGCGCCTCTTGGCTGTCCTCCCGCTGCCGCCGCTGCTGTGAGACTCTCCGCCGCCCAGCCCCACCTCGGCTCCATCGGTGGTGCCTTCCTCGGCCCGGGCAGCCGCGGCCCTTCGCCGCCTGGCCCCACCTCGGCCCGGGCAGCCGTGGCCCTTTGCCGTCCTCCCCTTGCTGCCACTGCCGCGGGGCTCTCCACCACTTGGCCCCATCGGTGGCGCCTTCCTCGGCCCGGGCAGCCGCGGCCCTTCACCGCCCGGCACCACCTTGGCCCGGGCAGCCGCGGCCCTTTGCCATGCTCCCCTTGCCGCCGCTGGGCGGGGCTCTCCACTGCCCGGCCCCATCGGTGGCACCTTCCTCGGCCCAGGCAGCTGCGCCCCTTCGCCACCCGGCCCCACCTCGGCCCGGGCAGCCGTGGCCCTTCGCTGTCCTCCCGCTGCTGCAGGGCTCTCCACCGCCCGGCCCCATCGGTGGCACCTTCCTCGGCCCGGGCAGCCACGCTCGTTCGCCCCCCAGCCCCACCTCGTCAGGGTGCGGAACTGGGCTGCGGACGCCTCCCCTTTTCTTGCGGCTGATAGTAGGACGTTAGAGCCGCCAACTCTGGTCTCCACCCGGGCGGGCGGGCGAGCAAAACCTTTTTTGTTCCTTTGCAAAGTGAAGACGCCGGCGCATGGCTGGGGGGGGGGGAAAGACAGCTCCGGAGGGAGGCAGCCATGCAGCCAGAAGCCGGCGATCCCAGTCCGTCCCTTTTTCCCCAGCTGCAGGAGAAGGGGAGGCGCAGGCTCTCCACCCGGTTGGGCAGGCGTCCGCAGCCCAGTTCTGCATCCTGATGACCAGCTGGACCGGCTTTCGCTGCTTCTTTGCAAATGAACGCAAAAAGTTTCGGGGTTTTGCTCGCCTGCCCACTCAGGTGGAGAGCCTGCGCCTCCCCTTCTCCTGCGGCCGGGGAAAGAGGGCCAGCACCGAGCCTGTCGTGGAGGACTTTTTAGGCCCTGGATACCCCCCTCCCCCCAGGGCCAGGCACTGCAGCTCCGCAGCAGGAGGGAACCCTCCGGACCTTCGGTTTTCCCAGCTTGCCAACGAGGCTTGCAAACTCGGCTCCTGCCAGGGAAGCAGCACCTTTTGGGACGGGCTCTGAGCAATTGCATGCTTCGGGGAAGGAGCACGGAGGCCTGCAAGCAGGCAGACGCTGGGTAGCACGAACTAAGTGGCGAGCAAAACCCCGAAACCTTTTGCATTCGTTTGCAAAGCAGTGAAAGCCGGTCCAGCTGGTCGTCGGGGTACGGAACTGGGCTGCGGATGCCAGGCCTTGCTCACTGGCAACGCTGGAGCCTCCCACACCAACCAGTAGGTCTTCAATCGCTGGCTGGGTGGTTGCCTCCCTCCGGAGCTGTCTTTCCTCCCCCCCGGCCATGCGCCACCGGCGTCTTCTCTTTGCAAAGGAATGCAAAAGGTTTTGGGGTTTTGCTCACCCGCCCGCCCGGGTGGAGACCAGAGTTGGTGGCTCTAACATCCTACTATCTTTGGCTGCAATCCTATCCACCTGTTTTGTGCAACCGATTGCAAGCCAAGCGCTGCCTGGTTCTGAATTAATAGCTTGGGGGGGCGCGAAGCCCACTAAACTGTGTGATCCCAATGACAGAGCTGACTTTGCAGGAGCCTCCATCGGATTGGAACTTTCCTGTCCGATTGAGCTTAGTTAAGGCAGGGCCATTCTTAGCGTGGTGTTCACATGTTAGTTAGTGGGGCTGACTAGTTCTCTGGCAAGGGTGCCGTGCTCCGGCCTTCCTCCAAAGCGCCATCCTCGGAGGGGTAGTCATAGGCACCACTTTCAGCCAGCTCCTTTGGCGCGGCCCCAATTCTGCTCCGGGGAAATGGGGGTGGAGCGGAGCAGGGCAGCACTGCCTATCTCAATCACGTGGGGGGCCATGTAAACTCCACCAGATGGCTTCGCAGTTGCCGCCGCCACCGCCGGGGGAGATGAGCAGGCTGTTGCTCCTGTGGTCGCCTTCCCGCCGCTATGGAAGATAGCCTGGTCCGCATCTTTGGGGGCCTCAGCCTCCAGCAGCCCCGCCGTGCCCAAGGCAAGCCCCCCCTGCTTGCCACTTCAGCAAAGGGGGGAGAGCAGTCTTTTCCGAGGGGAGGAGAAGCCAGGACGGATCAGAGCTGGACGCGGGCAGGGCCGGTGCATGTGTTGCCTTAGGCTCCACTCTTCAACCAAGTCCCATTACGTGTGCGCGCATGCGCACGCGCATGCGCACATTTTGCGGCTCCCAGTTTTTTTTTCCTGAGGGAAACGGGTCCAAGTGGCTCTTTCACCATTTTAGGTTGACGACCCCTGGTATAGGTTATCTTTTCCATATCCAGTATTTCCTGTAAGTTTATTTTCATCTGGGTTAAATCATACTTCCTTGTATTGTTAAGATCCATCTTAAAATCTTTCACCTCTGTCTCGTATTCAATTGCCTGTTTTTTCTGCTCACTATTTTTATTTTTTGAGAATTTTTGTATTGTAAAGTTATATTGGAGATGTGTTCATGTATATTTTCCAAGTTATTTTTAATTTCCTCCTGGTTTGAGATCATTGTTATTTGGATTTGTTGCATCATAGTATAGATCTCCTTCTGGAAAGTATTTGTTTTTTCTTGATATATTCTTTCTGCAGATTTCTGGTTTTCCATGATAGCCAAAAATCAGGGTTTTTCTTTCTCTGCAGGTAGCTTTAGAGTTACACTTGAATTGGTATTTGTAATCCAGAAAGGTCAGGTTTTTTCCTAAAGTTTATAATTCTCACTTTATAAATATCCCAAAATGTTCTCTCTCTCTCTCTCTTTTTTTTTTTGTTTTTGTCGCAGCTGTTCTCTGTTATTAAGACATTGAAGGTCATCAAAAGCAAGTTATCTTTTCCTGGGCTTTACCAGCTCCTATAAAAGAGCAACTGCTGTTGCATATTTTCATCCACCACTAGGTGTCAGCACCAGTTCATTTTTCAGTAATAGACAATTGTTTACTTCTATTATTTACTTCTATTTTCATGGTTTAAAAGGAAAATCTTAATAATTTCCACCGATTTCAAACTTATCCAAATTAAGTCTTATATTCATTTCATTTCAGTATATTTCTATTTCCCCTGAAAAGTTTAATTAGCCGCTTCCATCTGCAGGAGGGTGGGACAGATTCCCCTCCTCATTTTCAGAGTTTTTTTGCTTCTTGGGGTTTTTCTTCCCCCCCCCCCGGAAATCAATTTTTCAAATAGAAGAGAGAAAACCACTATTCTTACCCAGTTCCAAACACATTGTTTACAATCAGCTTAAAGTAGTGCTTTTGGGCTTTGGCTGCTTGTAGCTTGGGCTAGACTCTGAAGTTAAGCTAGCCTTTCTCCTGCTGGTTTCTGGAGGGCTTTTCCCAAACTGATCAGATCAGCCATTGTCTCTCCATAATCAGCGGGACTGCCTTCCTTCTTTGTTGACTGTATGGTCCATTTAGGGTCCATTTAGGGTCCATTTAGGGTCCATTTAGGGTCCATTCAGGTCCATTTAGGGTCCCCTATCAGGCAGAAATCAGCCGTAGGGTACGGAGCCCCGTGATCCCTCAGCTGCTGCACAACTGCGCAAAACCGGAAGCCGTAAATGTAAAATCTTAATGTTTGCTTTGTTTTAAATATTACAGTTGGGGTTTTTTTCTGGGTAAGCAAAAATACCTCTATTTTATGTTTGCTTTTTAAAATTGTTTTCTTTTCATATGTACTTTAAAACACATAGCAAGAATTTAGACCACATAGCGCGGGCACCAAAAGGTTAATAAGTTATGAAAATCACAATATAGTTTAAAACTCTTCAGTAAGTTAATGATACTGTATTTAAAATGACACCTACCTGGTTTTTTAGTAAAGATATAAAGTCAAGGTCTATAAACAAGTCATGTACAGAGCTATCAACTCGCATATGTACAGAGATATCAACTGACAACTACAAGGAGATCAGCAATAGAAATTCAATGCTAAACTGAGCTACTTTTGGACACAAGTTTATAATCAACAATATGGTGTAGAATTATTATAGGTAAAGTATGGTTTGGCGCCTTATGCTGCATGTAGTTAATTTAAAAAAACTAACTAAATTGAAATAAGTGCACCTTCTTAAAACAAGAACATTATCCATAACACAAGCCATTTCTGTAGATGAAAGCAGTGAAATTAATCACAGCCTGTGCAAGTTGGACTTCAGTTCTAAGAAAGCAAGAATATTAAAATGTACACCCATAAAGATATTAAAGTATAAAGCTCTTCTTCCAATGCCCTATTAGTAGAAATAATTTACCATTGACAAAGTGGAATTCTGGGCTAACCATTAACTAGAGAGCTTAGTAGTGTAGATACTGTACTTGTTTCCTAAAGGAAAGCAGTGTTACCCTGAAAAAAATATGGTTCTCTTAAAACTCACTGCAGTGCAACCATTACAGACAATCCCATGACAAATGCTTTTAAGAATTCCTTAAGTAGAGCTGAAACACACTGACAACTTGGAACAAATGTGCCCTGTGTGTATGTGATCTTGGCAAGAATACTGGAAGAACCACATAGAGAGTACCTTCTCAATTAGCAATCTTGTATCAATGTATCTTGTTTTGTGCAATGGTTACTGTTCCCCATTACTTGTTCAGCATCACAAGACAACAAACCTTTAGTGCCAAGGACAAAAAAAGACACTTCACTATTTACAAGGAAGTCACTTTGCATAGAAAACCCAGCTTGCAAAGAATTACTTATTTTTTGTGAATATCCTCATGACGTATAATTTTGTATGTGATCCAGTAAAATATGTTGAAGATGAGAAAGGCAAGTGGGAAAGCAGCTCGGGATATTGTATCGATCCTTTTGGCATGGTCCACAAATTTCTTTTTGATGGAATCTGAATCTTTTGGCATGAGAGGTGGTGGAGGATTGGGAGGTGTAGCTTTGACTGTGGTACCATCTTTTACTTGTAGGCAGTGCTCCATCCCATAGCCACCAAAGTTAAATTGGCTATCACGAACTGCAACTTCTTCCTGAAGAAATAACAAAAAAAATTAAGAGAAATAACAAAAACAATCAATTTGACTAAATTCCATTATACAGTATGCTTTTAAGATGTCCTTCAACAGAATGAGAGAACTTGCCATGGCCAACTTGTTGCGGCCAACTCACCAAAGCCAATTTGCCATGGGAAAAATTGCCATGGCCAACTCACTGTGAGACAACTAGGGTGTTGGCTATTCCTGCCAGTTTAGTGTCAGTTTAGTCACCCCATTGCCGGCAATGGCAAAACCATCCCGATATGTTGCACGACGTCACGTGACATTGCGAGTTTGACATGTCTGCCCTAGATGATAGGCTCAAGATCCAGAGGGATCTTGACAGACTTGAACACTGGGCCCTATCTAAGAGAATGAAATTCAACATAGAGAAAAGTCAAGTCTTACACTTAGGTAAGAAAAACCAAAAATACACATATAGATTGGGTGAAACCAGGTTTAATAGCAACAACTGTGAGAGGGATCTTAGAGTCATAGTGGACAATCCATTAAATATGAGCCAACATAGTGGACAATCCATTAAATATGCGGCAGCCAAAAAAGCCAATGCAATCCTAAGTTGCATCAACAGAGGGATTCAATCAAGATCATGTGAGGTACTAATACCACTCTATAAAGCCCACACCTAGAATACTGCAACCAATTTTGGTCTCTACACTATATAAAAGATGTTGAGACTCTAGAAAAAGTGCAGAGAAGAGTAACAGAGATGATTAGGGGACTGGAGGCTAAAACATATGAAGAATGGTTACAGGAACTGAGCATAGCTAGTCTAGTGAAGGACTAGGGGAGACATAATAGCAGTGTTCCAATATTTGAGGGGCTGTCACAGGGAAGAGGGGGTCAACCAATTTTCCAAAGCACCTGAAGGCCAGACAAGGAATAACAGATGGAAACTGATCAAGAAGAGATTCAACCTAGAGAATAAGAAGAAATTTTCTGACAGTGAGAACAATCAACCAATGGAACAGACTGCCTTCAGATGTTGGTGCTTCATCACTGGGGGCTTTCAAGAAGAGACTGAACTGCCCTCTGTCAGAAATGGTGTAGGGCCATGGTGGCGAACCTATGGCACGCGTGCCACAGGTGGCACATGGAGCCCTCTCTGTGGGAGCACGTGCCGTCGCCCCAGTCCTAGGCCTCTGCTGCCATGTGCAAAAAAAAGGTTCAATCAATCAATTTCAACTTCTCGCAGGGAAAAAAAAGATCTCACAAAGTTGGAATTGCTTGATTGAACTTTATTTTCAGTCCCACACAGTGGCCGAGGAAGGGACGTGTTGAAGCTGGAAAAAAGGTGTCATGGGGGTGGGGGGACCGGCGGGAGCAGGGCGCTCCATGCATGGGGTGGGGTGGGGCCTCTTGCTTCCCCCCTGCCAGACACCTGCCGAAGCCGCACAGGGTAAGGTTGCCGCCCCCGCCTCTGCCCAGATGCCTTCACCTCCCCCAAGCGTTTTTTTTTACTAACCTGCCTTTCAGCTGCATTCCGTTTCTCCATTCGCTTCTCAGCCTTTGCTACATATTTGTGGGACAAAAAAAAGTCCCATGAGACTTTCTAACTTCTCGCGAGATCTTGTGAGAAGTTAAAAAGTCTGATAGAACTTTTTTTTTTTACCGATACAAACACGCGACGAAGGCTGAGAAGCAAACAGAGAAACGGAATGCAGCTGAAAGGCAGGTTAGTAAAAAACACTTGGGGAGGCGAGGGCATCTGGGTGGGGGCAGGGGCGGCAACCTTACCCTGCATGGTGGTGGAAGGGTGGGGCGCGTGCCCTTCCCATGCCAGGCCAGCCCCTGCAGCCCTGGGACGGGCATTCTAGGCAGCGGTGGGCAGGACGTTGAGGTGGGAGCCGGCAGGCTGGCTGACCAAAGCAGCAGGTGGAGTGCGGAGGCTTGGGGAGGGAGGGCGCTGAAGTGGGCGGTCAGGCCATTGGCAAGAGCAACGTGTCTGAGCAGAAAGCAGCCTCAGAACAAGTGGGACAGGTAAGGAAAGAAATCCTCGCTCCCCCCAGAAGTTGTGGATGCTCCATCACTGGAGGCTTTTAAGTAGAAAGTGGATATTACATTGTCTGGAATGGTATACATCCCCTGCTTGAGCAGGGGCTTGGACAAAAGACCTCAAAGGTCTCTTCCAACTCTGTTAGTCTTTGAGAGAAGCGCTGCCAACCTCTCCCCCTCCCCTCGTCCCTTCCTGGCCACAGAGGGAGGGAGGGAAGGAAGGAAGGAGGGAAACAGGAAGAAAGAAAGGGAAGGAAAGAAGGAAGGAGATGGGAATGAAAAGGAGGGAGGCAGGGAAGGAGAGAGGGAGAGAGGGAGGAAGGAAGGGAGGAAGGAAGGAAGGAGATTGGAATAAGATGGAGGGAGGGTCTGAGGAAAGTCCTGCCTTAGCACTTGGCCACCAGCAGCCCTATTGCCCTTTTGCCATCCCCTAGTGGTCTCCCATCCTCCTATTGGTGAGGATGCTTTAGTTACAAAGCCAGGTCTCCTTGCATGGAGAGGGAGTGGGCCTCCCTCTGACCCACACACTTTGCCCTCCTGCACCCACCATGAGCAACCTGGCCAAGGAGAACAAGCACAGAAACAGTATCCTTGAGGAGGAGGTAAACACAGCTGGGCACTCCCTCGGGGAAGTGCGGCTAGGGTAGGCAGGGCTGTAGGATCCAGGTGCTGTGGGAGCTCGAGAGCCGAGCTGGGCACTTGACCTCTGCTGCTCAGGCTCCAGGCAGTCCATGCCACCCTCCAGGGGCCCTCTGCATGGACTGAGGCTCAGTGAGGCTCCTTCAGTGGACCATGCCCCGGCGCTCACCCCGGTCCCACCCCCCTCCACTGGAGACCCTCAGATCCTGCCCAGGTCCACACAAGTGCCCCTGACGCGAGTGATGTTGAGCTGGCCACGCCCACCCAGTAGGCCACACCTACCCAGTGGACCACGCCCATCCGGCACCCGACGATAAATAAGTGGGGTTTGGGTTGCAGTTTGGGCACTCGGTCTCTAAAAGGTTTGCCATCACTGGTGTAGGGACTCCTGCTTGGGCAGGGGCTGGGACTAGATGACCCACAAGGTCCCTTCCAACTCTGCCATTCTGTTCTGTTCTGTTCGACATTGAATTTAGCATGACTTGGCTTTGAAGGATCCCTGCTTTGGTTTGCACTGTGAACAGTTTTTCTCTTTGCTGCACTCTTTCGTGGGCAATTCCCTTGTTCTTGGCAAGTCTTTTTTCTTACACATTATTTTACATCTTTTATGAAATTTTAAATTTACATGGACCTAAAATGGCTTGCTGAATCATCCTAGTATCAGTACAGTATCTTTTCATTAGAACACCCAACCAAAGCTTTGGAAGACCCCAGACAAGATATTCTGGTACTGATGCCTCGTATTTCTCTCCTAGAGTGATATTCAGAGCTTCAGGTATGTAGTGATGATCACATCATCATCCATTCACTTGTCCATTTTGAAGTTTTCTTAAATTAGTGGCTATCCCCAAAGAATCATAGAATTCTCTCAAGGTGAAAAGCCAACTTTTTGAGTCCAGGTTCTCCAACAAACAGGCTTTCTGTATAGGCCCCATCCTTACAATAGGAATGGGCAACCTGAAATACATGGACTTCATGGAGCCTCCAATACCTCCTGCCCAAGATGGAGAGACATAAATTCAAAGCCAGTGAAGTTTTAAACAAGCAAAACTAATACTGTAATATAGAGTTTAGCTAGAAATAGATATGATAATGATAAACAAATTCCACAGAAAGCTGCAAATTTGAGTTTAAAATAATTCTTTCTCGAAGATTTTTTTTCCATTCTAAAATGGTAACAGGTTTATATAAAAGTAAAGTACTATGATAAATCTGGATTATGTAGAATTTCCTTCTAAACCTTTAATTACAGTTTTGTAAGAATGTGGTGAAGCAATGCCAAAGCTGCTTTCTTTTTTACATGCAAAACCCAGGTCAAAAGATTAATTAAAGAAGTAAGGAGTCCATATTTTGTATTTTAAATTTATTTGCATGCTCTCAGCTATGATAATAATTTATTATATGAATTACACTTTTGACTTTTTAGCATTTCTCAAGAATGATGAGTTTCTGCTTTCTACAGGACAGATTGAAGTTCCTGATGAATTGAATGATTAAAGGTGGTATAGAAAAAAATAGATAATAAAGGCTAACTCAACTTTCCATCACCCACTTCCTTTGCTTAAAAAAAACATTATGAGTTCTGAAAGTTCTGTAGTACATATTTAATAGTTTAAACAAATGAGTATTATACCAATGGAACAGTTTTACTTCCTCCTTTATCTACAGTAATTGTGGTTTGGTAAGGATTTTGAAAATATTCAGTTACAGATACATATATTCCTTATAAACTTCTCTAGTGAAAAAATAAAGAAGAATTTTAATAGTTATTCTGTCCATTAAGAAAAATGATGTAGTAGATTGACATAAATATATATTTGAATATATTTCCTTATTACCAGTTATATTTTGAATGTTTCTGTGCATTAAAAGATTAAGATTTTGTGCCCAACAATTACTGATGTGCCAGCAATATGTTTTACACCAGGTACTAATAACAATATTATATTATTTACAGGACTTCTGCTTTTGTGCTGTAGTGTACAGCTGCAAGATACTGGAGCTCCGCACCCCACGGCCAGTTTCGCCCTGCCAGGAGGACCTAAGTGGGTCTGAAGTTGCCCCAAAGAGGTGACCATGAAAGAGGGGCACTCCCTCTTTGATCACGAAATGGTGGTGGTTATTTTGTTCAATCTAGGGGAAGCCCTCCAACCCAACAGTAGAAAGGCTAGCTGTACATCAGCATCTAGCCCAAGCTACATGCAGCCGAAGTCCAAGAGTACAAACCAGAACATCGGTGAACAGCGTGCTTGGAACTGGTGAAAGTATTGATCTTCTCTCTTCTACCTTTTAACTGAATCCTTGGAAAAGACCCCCAAAGTAAGAAAACCTCCGAAAGTGGAGGGAGGGGACTACACCCCCCACTCCCTCATAGACGGAATCGGCGAATTAATACTAAGGGAAAGAAATATATGGAAATTAAATTTAAAATACTACAGTTTGGATAAATCTAGAAACTAAAAAACCTGTTAAGACTATACCCTAAAGGGTTTTGATGAAATTATAAAAAGTATATAACAATAATAACTTTTTGTCTGAAAAAACTGGAAAATAAACAACTACTGACACCTAGTGGAGAATCAGAGCACAGAACACTAACAATAATGACTCAGAAATTGGCAGGATGCCCAGAAACAAAGAATAATCTGTTACCTTGAATTTTAAATAACTTTTAAGAAGACAACTGGGAACAGAAAGAGCTGGGCCAGCTATAAAAAAATGTCTGAAAAAAAAATATAGACTGTTGTCTAAATCTAAGAATTGCTTATAGAATAAGAAAATCTTTGGCTTTTGGCTAATCTTTTAGAGGAGAATTTACAGGAAGGACTTAAGGTAGCTAAACATACTGAACTGCAACTTTGACTGATTAATAATTGATCCCTGAATAAAAAAATTGTTACAAAAATATTGCCTGTACTACTAATTATAGAGACTAAAATATTGATGAAAGACTATTTGAAGGGGGGAGACAACATGGATATCGTATACCTATCAAAAAATGACAGACCACCACATTCAATATTTACCACTTCGGCAAAACCGGCAGCTAATTTTTTATTGCCCAGGCCCAGAATAGACTTTCGGAAGTGGCATCCACACAGAGAACCAGTTGTTCACATATTTGAATCCCACCACTGGGCAAGACAAATACTTTTCAAGAGGAAATGTATGCAATGTTATGACAGATACAAATGTCAATAGATTTAAACCATGAGGAAATCAAAACCAACTTTGACAACATAAATAAGCACATTTCTAACCTAAATCTACAATCAAAAAACACCCAGAAAATGACAGTGAAGGAACAAACAAATCAGATAACAGAACACAAATTAGAAGAACATGAAGCTACAAATGAAAAGAATTACAATTTAATACAAACAGGAAAAAATCTACAAGACTTTGATATAACAACAAAAATGGAATGGGCTATAGAATTCCTAGGAGAATCATCAGAGTTTAGGAGACAGAAAGTATATATTTTACCTATTTTATCTTCTTTATTCCCAACAATACTTACAAGAACACAGGAACTGCTGGGCAAGTGGAATATATCAACTTGGAAAGCGACTCGACAAAAGAAGAAAGCTAGAGACAGATTCAAGAGACTTGAATCGCCCTACTAGTTGGAGTATTACATGAGCAAATACTTGTTTGAATATAGTTAAAAGAATAGAGAACTTTGAACATAAAGGGGCTTTATAACAAGAGGGATAAGAGATTTAAGCAGTATAGTATGTTTTACAATATATGAAATGTAAAAATATTGGGATGATGTAACTTTTATAAACGTAAGTGAAATATAAGCTGATCAGAAAGAATGTTATATGCAGATGCTATAAGATAGATAAGAAGTATAGTATTTTTTATAACACACGAAATATGAAAATATTGGGATGGTGTACTGAAATGGAAAAATTTGGATATTTAGATGATTAGCATTGAGAAAATCATGACTGATAAGAATGGATTGAATATAAAGGGGAAATTAAGCTTAAACAAAAACCACGAAAATAGGATGCATGGTGAACTAATGAGATGATTTTTATAAGAATAATATAAGCTGATAAAAAAGTTATACAGATGTTATCACTATCTGTACAAATATGAAAAATGTCTACATTTAATCATTTATACATAGAAATATTAAGAATTATATTTGTTTAAGGTTGAAGAAGGAGAATACAATTGGGAGAAGGGAAGATCAAAGAAATATAATATAAATTAATATACTAATTATGGAAGTATCAAAATCAATCATTATTGATTGTTAATTAATTATTATTGTTTTTTTCCCACATATATAAACCAAGACAACAAGCTGTATACCAGGCACTGGAGATTGTTATTGTAAAAAACCAATAAAATATTTTTTTTAAAAACAATATTATATTATTTACAAACCTGCAAACAGGTTGTAAACAGGAGGGTGATGGTCTGTTTTTCACTTTTTCATTTTGAATGATAAGGAGCTACTGATAGAAGGATAGCAAACAGTCAAATAGAAAAAAACATTTAAACATTAGGTTTTGGATAGAAGAAAAGAAGTAACTCCAGTTCCATGTTTTTTCCAATGATTAAATACATGGCCCTTGAAGACTCTCTGAGAGACATAAGTTCAACTTGATATATGCTTTTTCCAGAAGAATAGTGATGAAGAAAAGCCTGAAGAAACATCACATCTGGGATGCCCTGGTGTGTGGATAAAAGGACTGAAACTTCAATGGATGGAGCTTATTTAAGTCTCCATGGCTATATGGAGCAGCCTAGCAGGCAAGAGTAGAACCCTGGTTGCAAGCATCCAGATGCCCACTAGATGGTAGTAAAGAGATATATGATAGTGCCACCCTTGGAATAGAGGTTCCCACACTTGATTCTGGGCATAACAGAAGTTCTCTTGAACAGAACAGAACAGAGCTGGAAGGGACCTTGGAGGTCTTCTAGTCCAGCCCCCTGCTCAAGCAGGAGAACCTATACCACCTCAGACAGGTGGTTGTCTAGTCTCTTCTTCTTTGTTCGATAGGCTCATTGTTCGAGTTTGTCAAGATCTAGTTATGACTTTGTTTGCTTCTAGTTGTTTGCAGATCTGTTTTTTGATTATCTTTTTTAGGATCTTCCCAGGTATTGATGTTAAACTGATTGGTCTGTAGTTTCCTGGGTCCATTTTTTTTTCCTTTCCCTTTTTCAATCCTCAGGTACTTCCCCAGTGCTTCAGGATTTATGAAAGATGTGGTGCAATGGTTCTGAGATAACATCTGCCAGCTGTTTCAGAACTCTGGGATGCAATCTGTCAGGTCCCGGTGATTTATACTCATCAAGGTCAGATAGGAGTTCTCTTACCATTTTCTTGCTTATTTTAATTTTTGTTTCTAGTATGTCTTTTGCAGTCTTTTTTTTTTGGTATGTTAGGCTATAGTTTCTTTTTGTGTGAAGACTGACACAAAGTATGAGTTGAGCAGCTCTGCTTTCTCCCTGTTGCCTGTAATTTCCTTGCCATCTTCTCTCTTTAGTGGGCCTACAGTTTCCTTGACTTTTTCTTGTTGTTAATATGTTGGAAGAAACTTTTTTTTATTGTCCTTGATTTCTGTTGCAAGTCTTTGTTTGTTCTGAACCTTTGCTTTCCTGACTTCTTTTTTGCATGTTCAGGCTGTCTGCTGATAATCAGCCTTGGTTATGTGCCCCTCTTTCCATTTTTTGTATTTGTCCTTTTTGTCTTTCAGTTTGTTAGAAAGATCTTTGTGCAGCCATGCTGGTTTCTTTTTGGATTTCTTGTTTTTCTTTCTCAGTGGTATGGTGCTAGTCTGGGCTTTTGTGATCGCCTTTTTCAGGATTTCCCACGCTTCTTGGTTTTTTTTCCCCTTTAGGATTTTCATTCATGGGATCTTTCCTAGGTTCCCTCTGAGTTTGTTAAAGTCAGCTCTTTTGAAGTTTAAGACATTGGTTGGATTGTTTTCTGTGCTAGTGTTTGCATTATGTTAAATTCCAGTATGATGTGGTCACTTTCACCCAAGGTTCCGGCAATTTCAATTCCCTCTATCACTTCTTCTCTATTTGTAAGGATTAAGTCCAGTATGGCTTTATGTCTACTTCCCTCCTCCACCTTTTGGGTGACAAAGTTGTCGGCTAGGCTGGTTAGGAATTTGTTTGATCTCCGACTCACTGCAGAGTTTGTCTCCCACTTGATATCTGGATAGTTGAAGTCTCCCATTACTACTGTGGTGTGCAAAATTTATTATGCTTGGCTTACCAAGCATAGAATTCCTAGTTAATTAAAGAATTCTGGGTTAAAGAAAGGAAGTTAACTCTAGAGGTGGAAAAAAGAAACCCTAACTTCCTACAAGATAAACATAGAAACAAATTAATAAAATTAGTAGAAATAAAGACTTGGGAACTAAGAAAAGAGAACTCTAGTTGGTAATCTCTATGTGCATGTGGGCATAATTAAAGGATATTTTTCAAAACAAATTTATATTAACCTTAAAAATAATTGTATGCTTATTTTTGTTTTCTGTATCTTCATCAATTGTTCTTGCCCTATTTTTAAGGCACAAAAGAATAATGCACACCTATGAACAAAAACGGGAGTATTTGCACTTGGCAAATTACAGTTGTGATGGTCCCTGCTGATTATAAGCAAGTTGTATGTCAGACCCAGTCAGCTGAAAGACAACCCGTTTGCTATAAATAATCAATCAGGCACTAGTTATAAGTCACTGTGGTTGCTGTTGAACAGTCATCCCCTGTTGTGCAACTGTCTACTGTGACTTGAGATGTATGAAATTGTGCAAAACAGATATGTAAAATTAAGCAGTAAACTAGCCACAACATTCTGTTTTTTATGTACTGAGGTAACCTACCAGAGATCCCTGAAAAATATACAAGTTGCATTCCAAGTTTTAAAAATATGATAGATCTAAAACAGTTTTGATCATCATGTACTTTCTAGTTCTAACTCTAGTTTAGTTCGATAATGCAATTGCAAGCTACCATTTTCAAAAGCCTCATTCAAATTGCTTTTGAAATAATCAGTGAGATGGGATAGAGGGGGAACTCATCAAATTTGCAGACGACACAAAGCTGGCAGAAATAGCCAACACTCCAGAAGACAGGCTTAAGATACAGAAGGATCTGGACAGACTTGAACACTGGGCACTATCTAACAAAATGAAATTCAATGGTGAAAAAAGCAAGGTTCTACATTTAGGCAAGAAAAACCAATTGCACAAGTACAGCATAGGTGGCACCTTGCTCAATAGTAGTAACTGTGAGAGGAACCTCGGAGTCNGAAGGCAGGACAAGAAGCAACGGGTGGAAACTAATCAAGGAGAGAAGCAATCTAGAACTAAGGAGAAACTTCCTGACAGTGAGAACAATTAACCAGTGGAACAACCTGCCTCCAGAAGCGGTGAATGCTCCAACACTGGAAGTTTTTAAGAAGAGACTGGACAGCCATTTGTCCGAAATGGTATAGGGTTTCCTGTCTGAGCAGTGGGTTGGACTAGATGACCTTCAAGGTCCCTTCCAACTTTACTATTATTATTATTATTATTATTATTATTATTATTATTATTATTATTATTATTATTATTATTATTATTATTATTATTATTATTCTTAGTTCTTTATTAAGTCTAGCTAGAACAGGGGTGTCAAACTCAATTTCATTGAGGGCCGCATCAGCATTGTGGTTGCCCTCGGGGGGCCAGGCAGATGTGACCGGGATGGGCATGGCCTACTGGGAGGGTGTGGCTGGGGTGGGCATGGCCTACTGGGTGGGCGTAGCCAGCTCTACATCACTTGCTTCAGCAGTGCCTGGGCAGGACTGGGGCAGATTTGAGGGTCTCCGGTGGAGAAGGGTGGGACTGGGGCGAGCGCCGGGACATGGTCCCTCCCACCTTCCTGTCCTTTCTTCCTCTGTTCCTTCCTTCGTCCCTCCCTCCCTTCCTCCCACTCTCCCTCCCTCTCTCCGTTTCTTCCTTCCTCTGTTCCTTCCTTCTTTCCTCTCTCCCTTTTTTCCCTCTCTCCCACCCTCTGTTCCTTTCTCTGTTCCTCCCACCCTCCATTGCTCCATCCCTTCCTTTGCTTTCTCATCTCTTTCCTTCCCCCACACTCAGGAAGGGGTGATGGGAGGGGGAGAGATTGCCAGCACTAACATGCTGCTGCCGGCCATTCCTATACCATGTGGGCGGGCAGGAGTGGTCCCATTGAAAGGGATGCCTCGTGGCTGCGAGGCTGGAGGTGCTGGTGGGAGGGGGGTAGCATAGTGGAGAGGGGAGTTGGCGGGATTGACGCTGGCTGGGAGGCTTTGCTGGAGCTCTGAGTATTCGGCAGAGAGGTCGGGAGCTCCGGCGGCCTCCGCAGTGGCTGGTGGCAGGGTGGGGCTTTTGGGGAGGGATTTTTAAAGGGGAAGAGGAGATTGACTGGGGGAAGAAGATTTTATTTTCTCTCTTCTGGAGACGAAAGCCAGGAGGGAGAGTGAGATAGGAAGTTGGCAAAAAAGCTTTTTATTCTTTCTCTGGAGACAATAAAAAGCCTTTTTACCAACTTCCTACCTCACTCTCCCTCCTTCTGGCTTGCCTCTCCAGAAGAGAGAAAATAAAATCTCCAGTCAATCTCCCCTTTAAAAATCCCTCCCCAAGAGCCCCACCCTGCCGCCAGCCAATGCAGAGGCCACCGGAGCTCCCGCAAAGCCTCCCACCAGCGTCGATCCCCCTCAACTCCCCTTTCTGCTACAAAAGGAATGATGGTTCCACAGGGCAGATCTGGAATCAGCAAGGAGCTGCCTTGCCACCTCTGCCCCGCCCCCTGGGTGTGCGCACAGGAGACGTCCAGCGCTGGCATCCTGGGTGATGTCAGTCTGTGGAACAAGACAGCCAGCAGGGGAGCTGGACTCTGCTTGTGCACGTACCCAGGGGGCGGGACAGGGCTGCCCCATGGATTTAAGACTGAGCGCGTTCTGGCTTTGATGGACGCAACCAGATTGTAGATCAGTGCCGAGATGCGGTGGGCTGGTCCTTTGCTGTTTCCAGAGCAGGTCCCGGGCCGGATGGAACCACATATCGGGCCAGATCTGGCCTGCGGGTCTTGTGTTTGACATGTCTGAGCTAGAAGGATGGGTTTCCAGGTTTCCCCACTTTTAAAACCAACTTTAAATTTTCCATGATTTTCCATATGTGTGTTAATTTTAATTTTATCAATTATTGCTAAGTAATATCATTATGTATATGAACTACTTGTATACAGATAGTCTTCAAGTTACAACAGTTCATTTAGTGACCGTTCCAAGTTGCAACGCACTGAAAAAATTATGACTGTTTGCAGCATCCCCATGGTCACATGATTTACATTTGGATGCTTGGCATCTGGTTCATGTTTATGACAGTTGCAGTGTCCCGGATCATGTGATCACTTTTTGCAACCTTCTAACAATGGGGAAACCAGGTTCACTTAACAATTTTGTTACTAATTTAACAACTTCAGTGATTCACTTAGCAAATGTGACAAGAAAAGTCATAAAATGGGGCAAAACTCCCCATAAATTTTGGGCTCAATTGTGGTCATAGGTTGAAGACTACCTGAATATATTTATGATAATTTTAGTGTGAAAAATTTTACGTCTTGGTGAAAGACAGTGGTGAGTAGGGTTCTGTGCTATAATTTACCAAGCACCTAAATTTTATACAGGATATGTACATCAGGGAGGAATTCTGAACACTGTTTGAAACTGGACTTGGGAGACTACTTAGGAGAGAGGTTAGAGGGTTGGTCATAAAAGTTGAAACCAATGATGCTGTCTTGGGAGGGATCAGTGTCAACTAGTCTGTATTTCGTTTCTGTGTTTGGGTAACAGAAAGATAATATCTCACATTACAAGGCTTTATGATATCTCATCTTGCCATTTATATTGTTAAAGTATTGCTCTTTGATGAAGCATTCAAATCTTTTAATTTTTTTAAAAACCTCTTCAACTTCAGATGACAGTATTAAGTGCATTTGAATTTCCAAACATGCTTTTGTGGCACTTAAAAATTAAATGCGTAATTTCTGTGGTGCATCAAGAGGATGCTAAGCATCATATACTGCAGTATTATAAATCATCTACAGCTGGATATGACATTCAATTTCAGTTATTTCATTATTTACAAAGGAACAGGAAGAAATCCATTAGGCATATGTATAGGAAGTTACTGAGTACTAAAGAGCTTTTTAGTTTTTATCTGCATAACTAAAGGAGTCTAAATTACAATATTGTGAATATGCCAGTGCACATCAATCAGAAAACCATGAGTTCAATCCATAGAAAGTGATTTTAAATGAGTGGTAGAATCTTCCTAAATTATGTTGCAGGATTTAGAATAGAATAGAGCTGGAAGGGACCTTGGAGGTCTTCTAGTCCAGTCCCCTGCTTGAGCAGGAGAACCTATACCAGTGGTGGCGAACCTATGGCACGAGTGCCAGAGGTGGCACTCAGAGCTCTCTCTGTGGGCATACATGCCGTCGCCCCAGCTCTGCCTCCCCCCACAGCCCCCTCATCAGCAGCCCCTCCGGAGGAAAGTCACCCCCGGGTGCGGCCCGGACAGAGCACCGCAGCCAAACACATGGCAGCTGGGCAGCAGATGATGCTGCGGGGCGTGGGCAGAGGGTGTGGCCACCATGGCACTGCAGGGCCACCTGGGCAATCTGCAGCGGGCTGTGGATGGCCCTGAGAGCGGGAAGGGTGAGGGTGGAGCAGGGTGGGGGTAGCCGGGCGGAGTGGGGGCAGGCTGGGGGCGGGGAAGTTTTGGGCACTTGATCTCTAAAAGGTTCGCCATCACTGACCTACACCATTTCAGACAAGTGACTGTCCAGTCTCTTCCTAAAAATCTCCAGTGATGGAGCACCCACGATTTCTGAATGCAAGCTGTTCCACTGGTTAATTGTCCTCACTGTCAGGAAGTTTCTCCTTAATTCCAGGTTGTTTCTCTCTTTGGTCAGTTTCCAACAATTGTTTCTTGTCTTGCCCTCTGGTGCTTTGGAGAATAGTTTGACGCCCTCTTCTTTGTGGCAGCCCCTCAAATACTGGAATACTGCTATCATGTCACCCAGTGGTGGGATTCAGCCAGTGGTGGGATTCAGCCAGTTCGCACCACTTCGGCAGAACAGGTAGCTAATTTTTTGTTGCCCAGGCCCAGAATGGACTTCCGAACACGGCATCCACACAGAGAACTGGTTGTTCACATAAGAGAGACATCTCCCTTCCCTGGGGATAGGATTAACCTTTTCCTGCCAGGAAAAGACCAGGCTAGAAAATTACAAAAACAAAAGCTCCATTTAATCTTATCAAAATTTCAATAGCCCAGAAAGGGTATAAAGATTGCACCCCTTGTCCATCTAGCTACCTAGCTAGGCTGGAACCCAATCACTGCGTCACTATGCTTCTTGGCTTCCAAAAATAAAGGTTCCACTTTCTGGCAGCTTGCTTCACTTTGTGTCCATTTCTTTCAGCGTTGACCGTTTAGTCCCGGCTGGAAAAACAAACCGGAGAATTTTCTTTCCGCAGAGTCAAAGACTGAAAGGTTGAGAAGAATCTTGGAAATCTGTTCCAGTATTCTGTTCAGTGCATACATTCACTACTATACTCCTTTTAACCTCTATTTAAACACTCCCAGCCAAGGAGAATTTACTGCCTTCCAGTGTAACATGCTCCATTGTTAAACACTGTTTGGTGTTAGGAAACTTTTCCAGATGGGCAGCTAAAAATCTATTTACTTATTCATTTAAATTATTGTCCTTTTTTCTAGAATAATTCTGAACCATTCTGCTCCATTTTCTATATGGCAGGTCTTCAAATACCTGAAGGCAGCTATATGATTTCACATTCTTTTCCAAGTTAACATTCCTAACATCTCCAACCATTCATTACAGTTTTCTCCCCTGCAGATCTGCTTACTTTTAACATATTCATTCCAATGGATATGTTCCAAGTTGTCAATGTATTTCCTATTGCCCAGAACTGGATGAAGGATAGTAGTTGCAGTCTGACCAATGCAAAATAGAGAGAAACAATGACTTTTTTTTTATCTTGGCACCACTCTTCTTTTGATTGCAATTTTCTGCAGCTATATCACACTGCTGGCCATGTTCAGCTTGTGATTCACCAAAGGACCCATATCCCCTGCACATGTGCTACTGTCCACTGATCAGCATGGTCTTTCCTCCCAACTCATGGCTTTGATTTTTTTCCCTTTCTAAACATAAAATTCCTCATTTTTCTTTGTTGAGATTTATCTTACTTTGCCCAATATTTGTCAAGATCCTCCTGAATTTTGATACCGTTGTCTCCCTTTTTTGTGTGTCCTCTGAAAATTTGATAATTATATTTTCTAATTCAAAAGTGTATATAAATATATTGCTCAGTTTAGGGAATGAATAAGTTTATCAATGAAATGCAAGACAGATGTGATTAATTTCAAACCATAATAAAGAATAATAAAGCTATTATTCTATAAAGGTCATTGGCTCATAACTTCTTTCCAGTTATGAGAATTGTCAATATGACTAGTATTGTGTTGCAAATTTATTCTGTATTTTTTCTACCATTCTTATTTAATTTGAAAAAGTATTGTTTCAAATGTTTAAGTTTTCATTTAGGAAAATGAAATCAAATGCAGAGATATTGCTAAGAGTACAAATAAAACAGATCTTGGATCATAAGCTGAATATGAATCATCAACTAAACAGACAAATGTAATTTTAGACTGCATCCATCTGCATTTACAGATGGGGTCAATAAAGATCACAATCACAAGTGTGTGATCAAATCTTCACTCCTTTTGCAAATCATTATATACATGAGCAAAGATTCAGAGCTTCAATCTGGAGAGCATACTGCTATTTTGATTTTTTTACTTCTCTCTGGATTCCCCACTAGCTGAACTAATGGAAGTCAAGTTGCCAACTCATGGGAAGTAAGAGTTCCCCTGTATTCTGCATTGGTCAAATCCAACTTCAAACACTGTACTGCTGAGCACCACACTTCAGCAACTGGAAAAACTAACATGAAAGATGAAAGAACTAAGAGCTAAATCTAATGAGGAAAAGCTGATTTACTTTTAGAGCTTGCAGCTGAAGAGAATCATGACAGCACTTTCAAGTAAGGGATATTTCACAAAATATTGCCTAGGAAGCAGGACATGGAATAATCTTAAATACAGGAATTATACAGATTCTAGTTGAATGTTAGGATTAGCAGTAATGTGTCTTCTTACCATGTGGTAAGAAGAGCTCAGTAGCAATAACTGAAATAAAACAATCCAAAGCAGCACTACTGTCTACAATAGTCAAGTAAGAATGGAGGGAGGGATGGAGAGATGGATAGGACAGAAACACCCACACTCATACACAAACACTCTTTTCTTAAAAAAAAAAAAGAGGAAAACATTTGGAAAACTGAAAGCTAGATTAGGCCCCAAATTACATACAGGTAGTCTTTGACTTATGACCACAATTGAGTTGAAAATTTCCATTGCTAAGCAGGACATTTGTTAAGTGAGTTTTGCCCCTTTTTACAATCTTTCTTGCCACTGTTGTTAAGTGAATCACTGCAGTTGTTTAAGTCAGTAACACAGTTGTTAAGTGAATCTGGCTTCCTCATTAACTTTGCTTTTCAGAAGTTTGCAAAGGGTGATCACATAACCCCGAGACACTGCAACCATCATAAATACAGTTGCCAGTTGCCAAGCATCCAAATTTTGATCATGTGACCTTGAGGTTGTAATGATTGTAAGTGTATTTCCTAAGACAACCAACACCATCATTCCTTATCCAAGCCTGAGTATTTCCTGCCCTATGCAGTTATACATACAGTACTGATACATGCCTAGATTTGTTGTTTGGCCACTTGAGAGTTGTGTTAAACTTATAGATAAGTTACGACATATATTTAAATGGTTTCTCATAGTTCCCAACTCATGTGATAGCTACACTGACACATATGAAGCTTGCTAAAACTTTACTTTTCTCTTGTTCTTAGATGTCACATGCTCATTCTTTTCCTTTATTGTAAAGCAGTGGTTCTCAACCTTTTTAATGCCGCGACCCCAACCGGTCGTAAGTTGAGGACTAAACCGGTCATAAGTCGAGGACTAAACCGGTCATAAGTCGAGGACTACCCAACCGGTTGTAAGTCAAGGACTTTCCCTGCCCGGAAGCGCCACGCATGCGTGGTTCCGCCCCCTGCGCCGGCCGAAGCGTAGCTGGCAAGTGGTAGAGACGGAGCAGGCCGACCACCAGCTGGCCCAGCCCAAGGGAGGTAAGGCACCCACCGGAAAAGGGGGAAAAAAATGGCGGACAAAAAAAATGTCGGACAGCCTTGCTTGGCAACCCCCGTGAAATGGTCGGTCGACCCCAAATGGGGTCCCGACCCACAGGTTGAGAACCACTGTTGCAAAGGATGTGTTCCCCTGATTTTGTCTATAGGACAGACCATGATGTGCTCAGGAATATTCCATTTGTGTGATTTGGTGTTCAGGGCAAGTAATGTTTTGTTTAATGTTGGCCTACCAATAGATCAGCAAGTCACAAATCATCAATGTAACCCGGAGAAAAATTGACTTTTGTCTTCCAGAACCTTGGCTGGATCATATGGATGCATTCAGAACACTGTTTTATTAATATAACATCAATTAATTTTTTTCTTCTCTGCTCTTGTAGTTTTGATGTCATCACTCTCAAGGTTTAGGTAACACAAGTGCTAATATAAGAATAAACACTGTCAGATCTAATACTGTATGAAATTTTGGCTCTCAGTGTTGTGATGTTTGGTCTTTTAGGACAGGGCTTTTCAATCTTTTCACCCATTGTACCACTTTTAGGATATGGCAATATCCAAGTATCACCAGTAGCTTAGCAAGGTGTCAAAAACTTGATGATCAAAAAAATAGAAAAGAAAAGAAAAGAAAAAAAATGAAGTACAGGTAATCCTTGACTTACAACAGTTCGCTTAGTGACTGTTCGAAGTTACAATGGCACTGAAAAAAGTGCCCCCCAAGCCACAGCCGAGCAAGACACCTGCCTGCCCATCCGGAGGCGCTATTCCTCCTGTCCGAAGTTTTCATTGTTGTGAGCATTTCTGTTGAGGATTGGCAGCGGGGGTGGGGGGGTGTTTGGTTTTTATTCCCCCCGTCTGCTGGGTGGTTGCGGCAGGTTTTGGTCACTTCACATGATCCTGGGACACTGTGACCATCATAAATATGAATCAGTTGCCAAGCATCTGAATGTAAATCACAAGACCCTGGAGATGCTGCAACATTCCAGCTGATCGGCACTTCTTCTGGGCTCAGCAGAAGCACCAGGATCAGTGCTGAGCTCCAGCTGGAGCCTGGCGCCGATCCTGGCACTTCCACTGAGCCCTGACAGTCCCGAAGAAGCGCTGATCCTGGCGCTTCCGCTGAGCCCTGACAGCCCTGCAGCTCCAGTCATCTCTCGCTCAGGCTTGTGCGGTGCTGCCATTGGTTCAGCTCATTCCCCTCCCCTGCTAACACTTTTCTAGGATGGTCGCGTACCACCTGCCAGGTGCCAAAGTACCACAGGTGGTACCCGTACCACTGGTTGAAAAGCCCTGTTTTAGGAGATAGATGGAATGCTGCATGGCTTGTCACATGTGACAAAAGCTTGTTAAATTATTCAGGGGAAACAACAAAAAGATGTTTGCATTACGCACTGTGTTTTATGTCTTGATCACAAGCCTGACACTTTCCTTACAATACAAAATACCAATAATTTTAAAGAATCCCTTTAAAATGACAAATTATAAATCACAATAAGTTGAGTGCATAATACTTAGACTCTATCCTGATATGGGTATCTCCTAAAAAGGAAATATGACATTATGATGTAACAATGATTATGAGCATAGATAATTCTAAAAGATGATGAGTCAGTCACAGAAGATAAAACATTAAAGGCTGTTTGTCATTTCATGAAATCTTCATGCTGAAGATTTAGCTATATAAAACATTTGGCTAAAGATGGTTATTGTCTTTAAGCCCTCTTAGAAATATTCCTAGAAGTATTTAGTTGACTATTAAGGAAAGTGGATTTTTTTTATCTGACTCAGCAACTTCTTGGACCAAATAAGATGACAAAAATGAATTCTAGCAATTCAAAGGAACTTCCTCACTTTGTGAAGACCAACATTCAGATAATCCTGGATTTATGACCAAAATTGGGACTGGAACTTTTATTGCTAAGCAGTAAAGTTAAGTGAGCCATTATGCAACTGTGCCTGATTTTATGAATATTTTTGCCACTGTTGTTAAGTGAATCCAGCTTCCCCATTGACTGATTGTTGTAAGCTGGTTAGGAAAGTCACAAATGGTGATTACATGATCCCAGGATGCTGCAATTATTGTAAACACATGCCAATTGCCAAGCACCCAAACTATGATCACATGATTATGGGGACACTGTGACAGTCATAAATGTAAGATAGGTCATTTTTTTTCAGCAGTATTGTAACTTTGAACATTGATAAACAAGTGATTGAAAATTGAGAATTGCCTCTACATTAAGTGACACTGAAAATGAGAATTAGTTTCATGGAGTAAATATTTTCCAATGTATCATTCTTGTAGTGAAAATCACACCCTATTCCGTGGGTCACATATAAAACTGCCAATAACCATAGTAATAGGTCCCCTGGGTACAACCCCAAAACAACTGAGCCACCACTTGAACACCATCAGAATTAATAAAATCACCATCAGAGATAGCTTTACTTGGAACGGCTTACATCCTGTGATGATATTTTTAATAACATCTGCCTATTCCAGGTCCTTGGGAAGGATTTGATAAGTGCATAAAAATGCCAAAAGTAGTCTAAACATCTGGCTGACTGTGTAACAAACCATCATAATAAAGATAGGTGAATTCTTACATGCATATATATGTGCTTGGATACTTAGGAAATACCAATTTCGAGGCAATTACACTATGGACTGCAAAAAGAATGACTCATCAATCTGAATGTAGACCAGGGGTGTCAAACTGCCGGCCTGCGGGCCAGTTTCATCATACCGAAGCCGCGCCCACCCCATTGCCAGCAATGCAAAAAGAGTTGCGATACGTCGCGACACGTCACGTGACATGGTGAGTTTGACACCTGTGATGTAGACCATGTAGTCACCAGGAATTGAACCTGATTTCATGTCACCATCTAATTACTGCATAATGTTTTCAATAACTGTGCATTGTAAAACTGAACAACCAAAATCCATATTGGTCCAAATGGAATGAGATACTAAAATTGTCATTGAACTAGGTTAATGAAAATCTAGAAGAAATCCAGGACAAAAGAAGTACACAGAGAGTTCATGAAGCTTAGAAGAACTGGAGTATATATGAATAATGGTGATTGCCAGCTTATAATATCAAACATATATTAGCTTCTTGTCTCCTTGTCCATCTCTCAATTTACCCAGAAATTTGGATTGGTGCTCTAATTCTATTGTTCCATATGTTGATGATGCTTTTACCCTCAAGCCATTCACTTAATGAACTGATGTCCTCATTTCCAACTGTCCCAGCCTGTGTCTGTTCTCAAATTTGTTGATCAGCAAATAATAAAACAAAATAAAAATGGAAATGATGCAATAACACATAGAACAAAATAAAATAACAAAAAGAATGTCATAGCTAGTGAATGGGATCAGAATGAACTGCAGGAAGCAATTCAGAGGAAAATCAGTTGGAGCTGGCTATGAAAAGTCAAATTAAATAATAAATGAATAGCCAAAATGGTACAGTTATGATGGTACAGTTATTTTTGGTACAGTTATTTTTGGTACAGTTATTTTTAGTAGCCCTTCCATTCCTTTACATCAGTGGTTCTCAACCTGTGGGTCGGGACCCCATTTGGGGTCGATCGACCATTTCATGGGGGTCGACAAGCAAGGCTGTCCGCCATTTTTTCCCCCTTTTCCGGCGGGCGCCTTACCTCCCTTGGGCTGGGCCAGCTGGTGGTCGGCCTGCTCCGTCTCTGCCGCTTGCCAGCTACGCCTCGGCCGGCGCAGGGGGCGGAACCATGCATGCGCGGCGCTTCCGGGCAGGGAAAGTCCTCGACTTACGACCGGTTGGGCAGTCCTCGACTTACGACCGGTTTAGTCCTCGACTTACGACCAGTTTAGTCCTTGACTTACGACCGGTTGGGGTCGCGGCATTAAAAAGGTTGAGAACCACTGCTTTACATAAATACGGTGTTACGGTATATACTGTGACTGATTTCATGGCAACTAAAGCAGAATTTAAACCTTTTCATAATTATCAGAATAATGGTCAAAAGCATTGGGTGAGGACAAGTGCTGAAAAGTCATTTACATTAAATATTCAAAACTAGTTTGAAATTGTGTAAATGTCATAAGTTGGAGTACACAGACCATTCAGTCTGAATATTGACTAAATGTGGGCATGCTTGTCCTCATTTGTATGATGTCAGTTACAAAGACCACCAGCAGTAAATGAATTTCTTTTCAATTCTCAATTCCTTTCACTGAATATATGAACAGTTATAATTATTCTGAAAATAGAATATTGTACCTTGTGTTGCCTCCTTTGCCTTCTTCGAAGCCTCAAAAACTCTTTATGCTGCCTTGACACAAAGTTCACTGCTGCGTATTCAAGCAATGCAGCGAAGACAAAGAGAAGACATACAGCCATCCAGATGTCAATAGCTTTTACATAAGAGACCTGCAAGACAAGGAAGCAAGAAATAAAATCATCAGATGTGGAGGAAATGACAGATGTGCTGGCAATATGTACAGAGATGTAGGTTGTACACAGAATAATTGTTCTTAGTATCTACAAGGGCCCCTCTGAATAATTTTATATTTTATTATTGCTTTTGAAAGCAAGAATTTAATGGTATTCGTCAGAGAAGCACGAAACATTCACATTTCAAACATCTACATTGTTTGTTATGTTTTGCCATTCTTAGATGCTCATTTGTTCCATTTCTCTGGGTATCAGTTTTAGGAATACATTTAGTCCTTGACTAGAATACATTTAATCCTTGATCGCAACTGAGCCCAAAATTTCTGTTGCTAAGTGAGGCATTTGTTAAGTGAATTTTGCCGCATTTTATGACCTTTCTTGCCACAGTTGTTAAGTGAATCACTGCAGTTATTAAGTTAGTAACATGTTTGTTGTGAATCTTGACTTTGCTTGACAGACGGTTACAAAAGGTGATCACATGACCCTGGGACACTGCAACAGTCATAAAAATAGTCTGATGCCAAGCATCCAAATTTTGATAATGTGACCATGGAGATGCTGCAATGGTTGTAAGTGTGAGAAACAGTCATAAGTCACTTTTTTCAGTGCCATTGTAAGTTTGAACAGTCACTAAATGAACTATTGTAAATTGAGGATTACCTGTACAGGAAACAATTTCAAGATTTTGATCCCCCTATTTGGAAATATGAGATATTGAGCCTGAGAACCTCTTCATGCTAATCATGTGCCCTATGTTGATTTATGGGCCTTTTTCATCCTGGCTGGCTTGACTGAAACTATTCAAATAGTTTATCAACAAAATATCAAAGAGATAAAATAAAACAACTCATGCTCACCCCCCTTTGTGGCTGCATACAGTGGGGCTGCCATCAAAGCATAATTTGGAATCCATATCCGACAAAAGCCAGCCAAACCTAAAAACCCTCGTAACTGTCTCCGATTCATGGGCTCAGCTATAGCCAATACTGCTTGTTTTCTTTCCCACCCCAGGGCTCTATGTCCATGCTCAATGTCATACCCTAGATAGCGCACTTTCTGTTTTACTAACTGAGCCTTCTTTCTAGACACCCTATAGCCACATTTCAGCAATAATCCCAACAAAGATGCCGTATTTTCCCAACAAGTATCTTCTGTCTGACCTGTCACCAACACATCATCCACATATTGCAAAAGGGTGTCCCCCCTTTGCTGAGGCACAAAATGCTGCAAATCTTTCCCTAAAGCCGTACCAAACAGAGTGGGTGAATTCTTAAATCCCTGTGGCAACCTTGTCCAAGTATACTGTGATTTCAATCCAGTCCTAGGGTTCTCTCATTCAAAGGCGAACAAGGGTTGGCTCGCTTCATGTACGGAGATTGTAAAAAACGCGTCCTTCAGATCTATCACCGAAAACCAAGCTGCTTTAGGTGGAATCAGGCTTAATAAAGTATACGGATTTGGCACAACTGGGTGAATAGTCACTGTCACGGAATTGATGACACGGAGATCCTGCACCGGGCGGTAGGACCCGTCCGGCTTTCTAATGGGCAATATAGGTGACTGGATAGGCACCAAAATCCCAGCTTCTAGATATCTCTGAATACTCTCATAAATGGCAACTATAGCATCATTGGAACATGACCGCTGGCGAATATGCACAGGTGTGGCCAATGGTTTCATTTCCACAATCACCGGTGGGTGGTGAGCGGCAAAGCCGGGGGGGGGGGGTTATCTTCTGCCCATAGCCCTGGTACCCCAAATTCCTTCCATTTCTCCTCCTGCAATTCATCCTTTACTGATCTCACAACCATTAACCTCCACATCATCTCAGGCTGATGTTTCACTTGGATCCTTTGCTGGCCCTCATCAAAAGAAATAGTTGCCCCTAGCTTGCTGAGCAGATCCCTGCCTAGCAAAGGTATCGGGCACTCGGGCATGTATAAAAATTCATGCTGAATTTCTGAACCTTTAAACACACATGTTACGGGCTGAAGTACTTGGCGTCCCAACACTTGTCCTGTCACACCTTGAACCTGTATACAGTGGGGACCTGGTGTAGCAACCTGGCTATTCACCACTGACCTCCCTGCTCCAGTATCCACCAGAAAAGTTGTCTGCCGACCCCCTACATTCATAGTAACCAAAGGCTCAGGGGGGGTCTCCTCTAAGCCCGAGCCTGGTCCTCGTCAATCTGTCCATCCAGTCCCTGCCAGTCCAATCCCCTCTACTTCTCTTCTTTCATCAAAACCTCCTCTACCCCCTCTATTTCCTCTCAATCTTCTGCCTCCAAAGGGGGACCTCAAAGGTGCTCCACGCCCGAAGCCACCATGGCCCCCTCCTAACCTACCTCGCCACCCCTGTCCTCTTATCACTTTCTTTGGACACTCTCTCTGCCAATGACCTTCTTCTCTACAATTAGCACACTGATTCGGTCCTAATAGCATCCCTCCTTGCAGAGCTACCGCCAACAATTCTGTCTTTTTATGCATCCTTGCCTCTTTTTCCTTCTTCTCTACTTTGTCCCTATTGACAAACACTTTCCTCGCAACTTCCAACAATTCGGAGGTATTCTTCCCTAAAGCTCCCTCAAGCCTTTGCAATTTCCGTCTAATATCCTCATAACTCTGTGCTATAAAACGCTCATTCAACATCCGCACATGATTCTCATGCCTGGGGTCTATCTGAGTATACAATTCATAAGCCTCTATCAGCCTTTGTAAAAAACTCTCCGGACTTTCCTCTGCTCCCTGAATCACTAAAGATGGCTTAGACATATTTACTGGAGGCTTTCCTGCTTTACGCAATGCTTCCACTATCAGATTCTGATATTCTTTCAACGATGTCATCTGGGAGTCATCACGAACATTCCACCCTGGATCAGTCTCTGGGGCTTTAGCCAAAACAACTGCCTGCAAATCCCGAGCAGCCGGATTCCTATCTCTCACACACGTTCTAACAGCTGCTTTCCACTTTTCCTTTTCCTCAGGAGTTAGCAAGGTATTCAATAACTGCTGGACATCCTGCCACGTTGGGTTATGAGTTTGCATAATGGTCTGAAATAAATCTGCCATTTCTGTTGGCTTGGTAGTTAAAGGACCATAATGCTGCTTCCAATTTAACAAATCAGTGGTGGTAAATGGAACGTACTGAAAAATGGATTTGATCTGTGCGGCTCCCTGCTGATCCAATACGTGCTGATCCATCTGCCTTAACGGAGCAATTAACTCCCCTCCCCTAGCTTTAGATCTTGTTATCACCCCCGTTGTTACTTCTGCTGCAGCCTCCTCACCTCCCCCTTCACACAGCTCTGCAGTTTCCTCTCCGGGGAGGTCTCTCTCCCTCCCTGTCTCCTCCTTGGGAGCTGTCGGCTCTCCCTTCCCTTTCTTCCTTCTCACCACTGGATGCACGCTGTCTGACACAGCCGCAGCCTCCGCCACAGGCTGGGGCATTGGGAGTGCTGCCACAGGCTGAAGCAGGGGAGGCGGCTGTGGCACATACGGAGGGGGTCGAAGCACCACTTCCTCTTCTTCTACCAGAACCTCTTTCTTCAAATCTGACAGTTTTGTTTCTGAAATCCTCACATCCTTATATCTTTTTGCTACCACTTTCAACTTCTTTCCTTTTGGTCTAGCTACACACACACGCACCATTTCTGCCTGGCATTGCAACAGATCATCCGCCCTTTCTGCTACTGCATCCCCCCACTGATCTATGTACTGAAATTGGTTAGGATAATTCTCTTCATTAGCTGCTATCAGGGAAGTTAAATCATCAATAGTCTGCGTATTGAATGTTCCCTCAGGGGGCCAGCCCACATCTAAATGAGGCCACCAATCTTCACACAGGAAACGCAGCCTATCCTTGGAAACTGGGGGGTATGGCACTTTATATTTGGTGTGATTAAAATATTGATCAAAACCTTTTAACATACATTGAAGTGGTGTGCTAGGTACACTACTTTTCCCTCCCATTCTGGTAATAACACTGCCAATGCCACTGACCTACGGTGCTGGAAGATCGACAGTCACCTATAGGAACTGCAGCAGCAGCTGGCTTAACCTCCCTCACACATACCCTAACACAGACTTCTTTAGGAACGACGTCCCGAGTCCAGGGGGGCGATCAATCCCCCTCTTCTATCTTCAAGTGAGATAGGTACTCCCCAGATTAATACATACTCGCCTGAGGCGTCTTCACACACACGTCCTGGCCAGGAGTTAGTTCAGACCTCCTTTCCTTCCCCCAAGGGTTCTTGGACTGGCTGTCAGCTCCGTCGGCTCCGCAGAGAAGTCACTTCTGTCTCCCGGAGGGAATTCCCCCGTGGCGCCTGGAGAATGTTTCAGGAGTGGCTTCCCGTCGGGTCCGAGGGGTCAAGCCGCCCTCAGCGAAACATCGCCTCGCTCAAAAGCCCCATCTGCGGGTGCCAGGAAACTGTTGTGGAATAAAGGACTTGAGCCAGCTCTTTGAAGAAGGAAAGTTTATTTGCGCAGGTTCAGAGGGCCTTACAAAGCAAAAAGATCTGAACCCCGAGGGGTGTTCAGAGAGCATATATATAGTTCATACAACGTATGCATTTCCTGACCCCTCTGGATCCCATATAAGGTAATATGTTAAACATTGTGATCTCAGCATTCCTAATAGTATGGAAAAATACCAGACAGCTGAACCTTGACACATAGATAAAAATAGGGAATTGGCTACTAAGCAAAGCAAAAACAGGATATGGCTTAACCAGTCAAGGACAGTGGGAGAGAGCATTATCTCTAGACTCAGCAATTTTTGGAATGCTCCCTGACTCACCACCTCACTCTAGTGAATTCAAGGAGATCAGGTAGCTATCAAGATGCTAAATTTACAAAGATGTTCCTTACTTTTCAATATACAATGTTACAAGAATGAGGGATTATTGGAGAAAGTTTCATACTTTTTGGTGTTTCTCTCCCCTGCTGCAAGGTAGGACAGAGTAGTGGGGGGGAGAGAAAAGGGTTTTCAAGAGCAAAGTAACCTGCTAAGCAAGGTTACTAAGCAACTATCAAGTTCCTATAGTGACCATTCTTATTCAAGGTCAAGGTTCTGATGATCCTATTATATCACAAGTAATTTCTTCTTCCTACTAAGACATCCTTAGTAAGAGATGCAATTTAAAGACCTACTCACGGCAGCCCCTGATATATTTAGATCACTTGGGACTTTGCTCCCCATAAAGCTTCGAGAGTCTCTGAGAAGGCTATTTGCCAGTTTCCAAAAAGGTAAGATGGTACTCTGTACCTAGCCTTCATGACCACTTAATGATGTCCTACAACTAATCAAACTCACTGTAGACAACACCAGGATACAAATATCCTACTGCAGGATAATTGAGCAGACAGAAGTCAAACTGCTCTATCCATATGCACTTATTGCAGATGGGGGATGATTTGCTCCGCCAATTTAGCCACTCCAAAGTCTTTAGCGACTTCAAGGTGGCTTTCTATTACTAATCTCTATCTACCAGAGAGCAATATCATTTTTCCATCAGCTCCTCAGTATTATTATTATGATTATTATAGCTAAACTTACCTGCCATTCCACCATGCATACAATTCAGTGGTTCACTCCTGACAGCAACTGAGACTGAGTCCCAGACCCCTATAGACTCAACTGACTATGCATACATCCATTCACCCACCAGTGTCAAATGATAGTTTTCATTTACCTACTGCCAGTTCAGTCCATTGGACTTTCTTCTACTTACAGAAGACCTATTCTTCTTACATTAAGTACAAAGAATTCTGTGACATTTTTATTATGGAATACTGCAGGGGTGGCATGTAAGATTTAAGGTTCCCAGATTCACAAATTATATTATATTAAGGTTATATTCTGGGGGGCTGGTCAGAATTGATCACTGGGAAGGCTTGGTAGGTGTTGCTCATTCACTTTAAGAATCAAAGCTACACAGTAAATTCACTGAACCATCATTCCCAGGCTATCTCACTTAGATTTACTAAGATTTCCTTGCATCTATTTAGTTTTATTTATTTATTTATTTATTTATTTATTTATTTATTTATTTATTTATTTATTTATGTATGTATGTATGTATGTATGTATGTATGTATGTATGTATGTATGTATGTATGTATGTATATGACTTATAGAGACACCCAACTCACAGCAATGATTCTGGGCAGCATATAAAGAATAAAACTACCATCAACCATGATACCCTAGTTCAGACATGTCAAACACAAGGCCCGGGGGCTGGATGCGGCCCATGAAGTGGTTTCATGTGGCCCGCGAAGGCATCCTGGAAACAGTGAGGGAACGGCCCCCGCTGCCTTGGCCCTGGCCCAGGCTGGCCGGGAGCCAATGTACAATTTTGTGGTGGCCATCTATGCTGAAACACATTCAGTCTTAGCTCCACAAGGCCGTCCAGAAACAGCGAGGAACCAGCTCCTGCCGCATTGCCCCCCCCGGGTGCATGCTGGGGAGATGTCACCCTTTGTGAGGAATGAAGAAATGCACCATGCCTTGGAGCTTGCCCCGGTCCCACCGCCTTCTGCCAGAGACCCTCAGATCTGTCCCACTTCTGCCCAGGCCCCCACAGGCACCCTTGATGCGAACAATGTAGAGCTGGCCATGCCCACCCAGTAGGCCACACCCACTCCATCCACGCCCACCCAGTAGGCCGCACACACCCTGGCCACACCCACCTGCCCGCCCCCCTAGGGCAACCGCAATGCTGATGTGGCCCTCAATGAAATTGAGTTTGACACCCCTGCCCTAGTTAAGGCAATAATCCCACAAACAAAAAGACACATACATCACCACAGGGCTTACCTAACCTTCTGTGCCCAAACGCCTGAGGGAACAGTCAAGGCTTCAGAGCCCTAGGAAAGGCTAACAGAATTGGGACTGCTCAGATCTCTGTGTATTCACTCCAAAACCAGAACATATTGATTTGTTCATTCAGAAATACAGGCCAATGGGCTGATCTTGAAGCTTATTCAAACAACCTTTTGAAACTTGCTCCCTTCCCCTCATGTAGTGATTGTGGATAATTTCAATGCTAGAATTGGGATCAATAATAAACTCCTATGCTGATAATGCCTACCAATCAGCCCAGACTGTGAAATACTGTCTTCCTCATGGTCAAAGAAATCCAACCATAACATTGGTTGATGATGTGTCTGTGGCAGGATGAAGCACCTGGTTTATGTTAAGGTTATAAATTGTTGATATTTTTTAGGGTAAGCAGATAACTCAGAAAAAAGACCAAGGGTACATAGGTAGTCAAAATTAAAATGCTAGAATGTATCTGTAAAGTGGCACATGCATGCCTCAGATCAGAGGTCCCCAACCTTTCCCATTTGGTAGCCCGGAAGGAAAGGGAGGAGCAGGAAAATTATGTGCGCCTGCACATGTGCACATGCATGCACAAACAGGCCACTAACATCCAGCGCTAGCACCCATGCACATGCACAAACGGGCCACTAGCACCCACATGATGCTGGCAGTGGTGCTAGTACCCCTGCGCATGCGCAAACAGGGCTGCTAGAGCCTGTACGGCTGCTAGAGCCTGTACAGCTGCCAGAGCCTGTACCCCTCGCGGCAGCGCTAGCGTGAGCGGGGGAGTGCACACACATGTGCATGCACTCACCAGCCATTCCCATGGCCCAGCCATTCCCATGGCCATAGCCCATAGGTTGGGGAACCCTGCCTTAGATCAGGGGTCTCCAACCCCTCATCTGAGGCTCAGTACTGGGCTGCAGGCCATTGCTGTGCATGTGGCAGGTGAGCACATAAATCCATCCCCTCCCCGTCTGAAGATCCATTTACTTGTTTCCTTGTTTATTCATGTTTTTTTTAAAGAGTTTTTTCCAATGCAAAAGTTCAAAAGTGTCAATTCTCTGTCAAAGTCCAACATTTGCTTCTATAGTGTGTCACAGAAAAACCATTGCATGATTCTGATCTTTGTCAACATAGACACATCCCAGCATCTGATTATCTTACCATGACCTTCATGGCTCATCTGATAAATACTAGTCTGTGGCATATTTCTTCACTACTGGTTCCTTTCCAGCTAATAGTTGATCCTAAAAGGCAGAAACTATCCAACATTTCAATACTTTTATTGTCATTTATAAGACTGTTTGCTGGACTTGTCATTTATTTGGTCTTCTTTACACTTAATCTTATTAACATCTCTTTTTTATCATACTCTTTGATTTTCAGTGCTAGAGTTTACAGATCATTTTCATTTTAGACTATCACAGTAGTGTCATCAGCAGAGATTATTATTGATATTTCTTCCTCCAAATTTAATACTACATATCTTTTTCCAGCCCAGCTTCCATCAATATCTATTTGAAATATAGTTGAATAAGCAAGAAGAGAGTATACGGTATTGTCTCACTCCTTTGCCAATGTGGAGCCAGTCTGTTTTGTCATATTCTGTCTTGACTAAAACTTTCTGACCTCTGTATAGATTTCAGATGAGAATGATGAGATGTTCTGGGATTCTCATTTTCCTAAGGACATTCACAGTTTGACATTACTGACACAATCAAAGGTGTTTCTATAATCAAAGAAGTACATACTGACTTTTTTTTTATTGTCCAGCTTGGCTCACTTTATACATCCTTTGTAGATTTTAAATCTAGTTTTGATTTAGTCTCCAAACACAATCTACAGCATCTACTATAAACGTCAGATGTAGCTGCCAAGGACATTAAACTAATGAGGTCCTTGTTAAGAGAAGAATCTATTAGGGCTGTATTTACTTATTTAAATCAATTTATATTCTCACCTGTTCCTCTTCAATTAATGAGCTGGTAATCAACATGAATGACTTCTCCTAACAACCCCTGAAATTAGCAATTAAATATAATCCAATTCTTTTATATGCAAATGATACAGCCTAAGAAAGACACTGCAAGCATTGACAGATTAATGTGTTTCAGAAGCCTTGGAAATAAATAGGACTAAAATGGGGTTTTTTGCCAAATAGCCCAAAATATATATTTACATCTCATGAACAGGTTAAATTGTCCAAATATCTAGGCATAGTCTTTCATGCTACAGACCCACTCAGAATGCACAGGAAATAATGCAAACATCTGACAGATCTACCACAACATTGCTATCTTCTTTCTAAATTAAAGGGACATACATCATTTATCTCTGTCTATTTAACCAAAGTTAGAGTACAATTGTTATTTTGTAACCTGTCAGCCCATGTAGTTCCTTTTTGCTGTCCTAGATACAGGGCTTTTCAACCAGTGGTACGTGTACCACCTGTGGTACTTTGCCATGTGGCAGGTGGTACGTGACTGCTAGCCAAGCGTAGCGGGGGAGGGGAATGAGCCAAAGTGACCCAAGCCTGAGGGAGAGGCAGCTGCAGCTGCAGGACTGTCTGGGCTCCAGCTGATTGGCTCCAGCTGATTGGCACTTGGTTCAGAGGCCGGAAGTGAACTGAAGAAAAAGGGGGAGGAGGAGAGGAGAGGCTATAAAAGGAGGTGGTTCGGGCAGAAAAGGAAAAAAAAGACAACAGGGAAAGATAAGGTGAGGTCAACCGGCAGGGAGGAAACAGAGACAGAGACGAAGAAGCAGCAGCTGTTGCTGGAGGAAAAGGTGCCCTGGTTCATTTTCTCCAGCCAAGAGAATGCAATCAATGCTAATGAAATGAAAAACCGGCATGTGGGAAAGGAGGTGGGTTTATTTAGTTCTGGATCAGCTGGCAACTTGATTGGGTTACCATAAGGATTTTTGTACAGTTTTTATAGGGTTTTGTAATTCAGAGGCTCCTTTGTGTGCTTTGGTTATTGGAATATTTTAGTCTGTATTTTAGGCTAGCAATGAGTCCAAAGTGTTGACTTCTGTAGGTTTAATCCCTTTAAACAAATGTAATTAGTTTTACCCCCTTATCTTGAGTCTGTTTATGGCTTTTAGAAAGTTTTCTTTGAAGGTAAACATGTTTAATGTAAAGCTAAAGTTTTTTTGCAATTGCCGGAGCCTTTCAGTCTTCGGTTGCAGCATTATGACACTTGACACGCCTGAGGCAGTTTAAAGGGGAAAAAAAACGGAGTGCCATGATTCCGACAGATGAAACTCTTCAAAGAACTTTGAGGCATTGTTTACCTTAAAGAATCTTTATTCGAGTAGCAACACATCGGCACGTACATAGTCCAAGCCAACCCGCCATGTCTTATCATCTCTTATTATAAAAGAGGGCTGGGGCTGGGGGCTCCTCTCAGTAGGAGTTGATTGTCCTGATCGCTGGCATAGGGAGAATGGGAAGGTTGCTCCCCACTTCTCATTTCCAGCCCCTCAAACTTCTCTACCAATTTCTCCACTGACTGACTGTGAGCTGCGGACAGATATTTCCACTCACCTGAGTCCTCCCCCCAATATCATCTAATTCTAACTCTAAGAGTAAAACATAAAGTAAAGGAAAATGGCTGCATCTCCATATGTTGTCAAAGCAAGAACATTCAATGTTAGCGTTGACACAGAGTTTATGTGTTTCTTTATTTTGTGGGCCTTTCTTGCTTTGCACTTGATTCCTGTGTCTTTAAGGGTACAGGGAAGGGATTGGAGGGGTGCATTCTTATTACACTGTTGAAGGAGAGCTAAGAAGGGCTGACCAGCTAGCTCAGGGATCTACAAACTTAGCAACTTTAAGACCTGTGGACTTGAACTCCCAGAATTCCTCAACCAGCCATGATGGCTGAGGAATTCTGGGAGTTGAAGTCCACAAGTCTTAAAAGTGCCAAGTTTGAAGACCCCTGAGCTAGCTGGTAGTGGTGCATATTAATAAACATGGATAAATTCATCATACATTTGTCAGTGCAAAGGGAAAGTGATTCAGCAAAGGAACAGCCACCAAAGAAATTAAAAGGGGTACTTTTTTCCTTTTTTCTACAGTTTGTAATATTTTATTAGATTATAAAATAAAATACAAAAGCAAATAGTAGGACACAGTGGGGAGGAAAAAGGGGGGAAAAGTGAGGAGGAGAAGGGAAAAAGAACAGACTTCCTGTGTTGCAGTAGAAAGAACTATTAACATTGAACCTCAACTTTTTACTTTTCCATAATATTATAAACTAGCCATTTCTATAACAACAAATGAATCTAATCAGTAAAACCCAAAATCCCCCCCTTTCTTTTAGTCATCAAGTTTTTGACACCTTGCTAAGCACTGGTGGTACTCAAACTTTGTCATGTCTTAAAAGTGGTACAATCTGTGAAAAAGTTGAAAAGCCCTGTCCTAGAAAAAGTCCATACTAAATTGCTTGGGAACACATTACAAATACCTTGTGTCTCAGTTGCAATAGGTTTCGCCAAGGCCAGTATCAGGAATATTGAGTCCAACATCTAGCTATACAAATCCTCTAGGTTTGACTCCTCAGATTCTTCTTGATAATTTTGTGTCATCATAGTCTAAAGCAATAGATTTAAAATGGGGCTTCTTGGATTCCCATTAACTCAAATCTATACACTGGAGCAAGGGTAATAGCAGAACTGAGGCAACAGATTAAAGATATTGATATTCAGCTAGACCTGGCATTTCTTCCCAAGGACATATTTGCAACAAATTACTTTTCCCTCTTTAAAATTGACAGATAAAAGTAAGCATGATAGACTAGTCAACTAAAAACCCTGACATGACTAAATATTGTATATCGGGAAGTTCTTTTCTATTCCAATTTCTTCATCCAGGAAGCTTTATGTAAAATTCAAGGGTTGAGGTTTTTAAACTTTGTGTCAAAAGTCCAGAAGTATCTGCTTTAAATCATAATGGATATGGCCTACATCAGAAGAAACAAGTGTACAATCAGAATAAACCAGTGAAATCAGAGGAAATGGGGAATACAACAAAGAAACAAAATAATATCAGAACAGTCTGGCCTTCATATAGTCAGTTCATGTTCTCAGTAGGGGCACTTGTTGGAAGATAGTTATGATGGATGATGTTGTCACTGAAAACTAAATATTGTTGGTTATTAGATGCGTTTAACCAGGAATTAGGCAAGTTTTGCGAGACTATGGGGACATTGTCCACAACAGCAAGGGTAACCCCACAGTTTGTGTGGGGCACTGAGGCATACCTCTGTCTCTGCCTCTGGTCGCCGTCTGATAGCTGGGTCAGACTCTTCACCTTTAGCGATTATGTCAGCAGAATCCCCGACTATCACCCATGTAAATTTATGTCAATTTGGGGGGGGGATACAGATGGGGGTCATCTTGTGAGGAGATGTTAAAGGCACTTTTGACTCTAGTGAATGTGGTAGGTGGGTTGTATCCTGAGAGTCTGCACGCTTAAAGTGCACTGTACGATGGGACAGTTTGTCTTCCTCCTGTTTATCAGGGTCTGAATAAATCAGTGCAGTTATCCCATTGTCAGCCTGTGTGACAACACTTTTTTTTGCTATTGAGGAAATAGTAGATTGTTGGGTAACTATATTGTCACAAGTTTGAGCATTTGGTGAAGCCAATTTAAATAGAGGCTTTGTTGTGAATTGGGTTGTTGTCAGTGCCTCTTTTAGATCATCCAATCTCTGAATAATGTTAGCTTGCTCAGGCTCTGGCAATGCAAGGAATAAGTCAATCGGCATTTTTTTCTGGCACATCCTCAGCAGATTCTGTAGCTGTGGGTAATGTTGTTTGTAGATCACCCCTTTCCTTTCTCAAGGTCAATTCAGCTGTGCCTGCTTCAAGCTTACCAGTATGAGGTCTGTTGCAGCTTGGATTTAAAGCAATAGTTCTCTTTTGGAGAGGCTGATCCAGGAGTGGGCACCCTTTCTCTGAGCAGAAGACATGTATTGGAAAGATTGAAAAATTACTTAAGAAGGGCTTCATTTTAAAAAGCATAGAGGGGATTGTGGGCTGCTTGAAAGATAGCAAAATTCGCATACATTGCCTTCTGGCTGGCAACCATTCTGCGTGTAGTAAGTCTATTAGAGTGTATTCACAGTGCAGCAGCTGGCTCAGAGACAGCCTAACAGCTTTTCTATCACTCCAATGCCCTCTATTTGTTCTGTTGTCATACATTTGCAAGGTAACCTGGTTAGTCTGCAAACGGAAGTTATGTTGGTCACCTCTTGGACTATTTGATAGTGTTTTCTTTGTAGATATTCTTTCCTCTCCCATTTTTTTTTTGAGGGGGAAAGAAGGGCCTGCTCTAGTTTCAATTTCTGAGTTAGCCACTCCATGTCTATCAGTAGATGTCCTCCTGGATCCTTCTGCAATATTTGGGTAACTCTTTTTTTTATTATTAAAAGTTTTATAAAGATTACAATATTTCCCCACCTCCCACTCCCAAACACCCCCTCCCCCCACTTCCCAGAGCTATTCACAGGGTTAACAAATAATAATCATAATCTAAGTAACATTAACCAACTATTAGCACTTTAACTCCCTTTTTAAATAAATTTAAGTAAATTAAAGTTAAACACAATAATGAACAAATAATAATATCATAATAATAATCAAAAATAACAGAAAAAATAAACTATTATAAAATATGAACAATAATAATACTTTAAAATTTACTCAAAAACCAAATGGAACTTTTTAGTCCCATATTTATTCTGGATATAATCTATCCATCTTCTCCAAACCGAAATATATCTTTCTTGTGAATGGTCCTTCACATAAGTGGAAATCTTGGCCATTTCTACTAAATTTGACACTTTAAATGACCATTCTTCTATAGTAGGCAAACGATCCGTCTTCCAATATTGAGCTACCAGTAATCTTGCAGCTGTTATAAGATTCAACATCAAATTCATTTCTTTAACATCCAAATCTTCCATAATACCTAACAAAAATATCTGCGGTGTAAACTTTATCTTTTTCTTTAAAACATTTTGAATATTCCACCAAATTTTAATCCAAAATGCTTTTATTTCCCTACATGACCACCAAATATGAAAATAAGTTGCATCTAAATTTCCACATCTCCAACACTTGGGTTGTAAATTAGGATACATGCACGACAATTTTTGAGGATCCAAATGCCACCTATAAAACATTTTATAAAAATTTTCTCTTAAATTTTGAGCTTGAATAAATTTCACATTTCTAACCCAAATTGTTTCCCATGTATCCAATGAAATCAGTTCTTGAATATTTTGAGCCCATTTTATCATACAATCTTTAACCAATTCCATTTCCGAATCCAATTCTATCAAAGCATCATAAATTCTCTTTATATGGGCTTTAATTGATCTTTAATCTGTTTAATCAAGTTTACATCCTGCAAAGTAATACCAACTTTTTGATCCAAGCTCCACCTCATTAACAGTTGATTATAATAATACCAAGAATATACAATATTTTCTTGTTTCAAATCCACTAAAGATTTAATTTGCCAATCTTGTCCTACCAAACTAAGTAATTCCTTATAGGAAATTTTATCCAAGTTAACTCCTCTAGATACCCCCTCTATCACCTGTCCTGGAATCACCCAAATGGGAATTTTATAATTTAATTTATAATAATATTTCTTTCAAACTCTTAATAAAGCACTTCTTAAAATATGAGCTTTAAAAACTTGGTCTACTTTTTTTATCATAAATTAAATATGCATGCCAACCAAATAATAAATCCCATCCCTCAAGGGAAAGTATATTTCTATTTGTTAAGTTAAGCCAATCACTAATCAATGTTAAAGCCACCGCATCATAATACAATTTTAAATTCGGCGCCTTAAGTCCTTCTCTTTCCTGTGCATCTTGTATAATCTTGAACTTAACTCTTGGCTTCTTGCCCGCCCATATAAACTTATTAATCCCCTTTTGCCAGTCCTCCAAATTAGCATCTTTTTTCAAAATATTTGAAACAAAATCATTTGAAACAAAAAAAGAAACTTTGGAAGAATATTCATTTTTACTGCTGAGATTCTCCCCAGCAGAGATAATTGTAATTTTTTTCAATCATTTAAATCCTTTTGCACTTTTACCCATAATGTCTCATAATTATTTTTATACAACTTAACATTAGAAGCTGTAATATAAACTCCCAAATATTTTACCTTTTTCACTATTTCAAAACCTGTCAACTTAACTAAGATATCTTTATCCCTCATAGACATATTTTTCAGTAATATTTTAGTCTTATTACTATTTACCTTAAAACCAGAAACTTTCCCATATTGTGCAATAATTTCAACCAGGTCAATTACCGAATCTATTGGCTGGGTTAATGTCAACACCAAGTCATCAGCAAAAGCTCTTAACCTATAGTCATTCTTATTCACATTTATTCCTTTTATTGTAGATGACTCACGAATTTTAATTAATAAAATCTCCATTGTTAAAACAAATAACAGCGGGGATAATGGACATCCCTGCCTTGTTCCTTTCCCAATTTTAAATGCCTCTGTTAACCCCCCATTAACTATGACCTGTGCTGATTGTTGTTGATAAATAGCCTTAAGAGCGGACCATTTTTTTCCCCAAAATTCATTTTCTCTATAACTTGTAACAAAAAACCTCCAATCTAATTGATCAAATGCTTTTTCAGCATCCAAAAATATAAAAGCCGCGGGGATTTGATTATTCTTATCCAAATACTCAATTAAATTAATAATTTGTCTTACATTGTACTTCATATATCTTCCAGTTATAAATCCAGATTGATCACTATGAATCAATTGCCTCAGCACTTGCATTAATCTATTTGCCAATACTTTTGAAAAAATCTTATAATCTGTATTCAATAAAGATATAGGTCTATAATTCTTAGNAGGTACCTCTGCACCCAACAAAATACTATTAAACAATTCCTTTAATGGTTCTATCATTTCATCAGATAACATCTTGTAATAAATTGCTGTTAATCCATCTGTACCAGGAGCCTTACCAACTTTTAATTGCTTAATTGCCCCCCTAATTTCCTCAGAAGTTATTAAACAATTCATCTCTTCCCTTTGATTATTTGACAATTTAGGAAAATGTGCCTGCTGTAAATAATTCTCTATTTCTACAAATTGTATATTTTCAGAAGCATATAACTTAGAATAAAAATCCAAAAAGCTCTTTTTAATCAAATTTTGTTGAAATGTGACTTTACCATTGTAATCTATTTTCTCTATAATTCTTGACTTCTGCTTCTTTCGTAGTTGGTAATCCAACCACCTTCCAGGTTTATTTGCATTACAAAATGTATTATATTTCATATAACGCAAATTAGTTGCAGTCTGATCTGCCATTAACATATTAAATTGCTCCCTAAGCATAGTTATGGATACTTTTAAATTATTATCCAATGGATTTAAAATAAAAGCCTTTTCTTTTAATTTAATCTCTTCTTCTAACTCTTTTTGTTTTTGCATCTGTTTACGCCTATAAGCATTATTCATATAAATCAAAGCACCTCTCATATATGCTTTACTAGCATCCCAAACCATTGAAATCGAGGTGTCTTTATGCATATTCAATAAAAAAAATTATTTCAATTGGTCTCTACATTTCTGCAAGTTTCCCTCGTATCTAAATAAATTTTCATTTAATCTCCAAGTCCTTCTATTCCCCTCTTCAGCAAATAATTCCATCCATACAGGACTATGATCTGACAATGTTCTAGGAAAAATCTTGATATTCTTCACCCTAGAAAAGAAATCATTAGTAATTAAAAAAAGTCAATTCTGGAATGAGATTGATGCCTATCCGAAAAAAAGTAAAGTGTCTTTCTTTCATATTTCACTCTCGCCAAATATCTTTTAATTCCAAATCATCCTTTAAATCAAAAAAAGTTTTAGGTAGTATAGAACTAGAAGCTTTGCAGGAACCTTTCTTGTCTTTGCTTGAATCTAAAACTCCATTCCAGTCTCCCATCATAATAACTGATTTATAATCCATTTGATTTAATTTCTGATGTATCATTTTATAAAACTGTTTCTGTTGTTGGTTTGGGGCATATAATCCAATAATAAGACATTTCCTTCCATTCAATAATAACTCAATAAAAACATATCTTCCTTCTGAGTCACAATCAATTAATTTAGGCGAAAACTCTTTCCTCACATAAATAACTACCCCGCCTTTTTTCTGCGGAGCTGGTGCTATAAAATGTGTTCCCAACCGTGAGTTAATCAAATACTTTTGATCCTTTACAGTAATATGAGTTTCTTGCAAACACACAACATCATTCTTATGTTGTTTCAAATGGTAAAATATCTTTTTTCTTTTCTGTGGTGAATTCAAGCCATTAACACTCCATATCAGAAACCTTGCCATTTTTAGTGGCAGAGAGCCTCTGGAACACTCCTTAAAGATCAGCTGTCACTGATCTCTTCGGTCTTGCACCTCCCACTGGCTCTGAAGTAACTTGATACACTGTAGGTACAACATCAACTTTTTGCTGTTCTTTTTCTTTACGTCTATAAGCTGCTCGGGTCATTCTTTGTGATTTTGGATCATCTTTCATCTCCATAAATTGCTGCTTGGCTTCATCCTGTAACTCTATTACACTTGATGACGTAGCTCCTTTGACCACTTGTTCTTCAAGCATTCCTTCCTTCCTGGTAACTCGTGGAGATGATGGTGAACCTGCTTTCAAAACTGAAGTATAAAAATCTCTTGCTTTTAAAATTGAATTAAGCCTGTAACGTGTTCCCATATAATTCACAAGTATACCAACAGGTATATCCCATCTGAATTGAATTTGTCGCTTTTTCAACTCTTCAGCCAGGAAGGTGAAATCCTTTCTTCTCCTAAGTATTTTAGGTGGTATTTCCTTTAAAATTATAACATCTTGTGCTATAATTTGGAATCTCCGCTTGTAAAAGGCTTGAATGATTTCATTACAAATTGATCTTCTGGAAAAGTAAATTACAACATCTCTTGGAAGGTTTCTCTGTCTTGCAACCCATGAATTGACCCTAAAATTTTTTTCTATTTCTTTCATAATTTCTTCAGGTTCGCAAGACAAAACCAAAGCCAAATCTGCTGCAATCTCTTCCTTCAGGTTTTCTTGAGCATTCTCCTTCAATCCCCTTATTCTCAAAGCATATTCCATTTCTCTATATTGTAACATAATAACTTCATTCTGAGTTAAATCCACATTCTCCTCCACTTTTCCAAGTCTGTACTCTAATCTTCCAGCATTTTCCTCCACCTCATCCACCCGTCCCTCTATACATTCTACATGAACTGCCAGTCCTTGAAGAGCTAATAATATGTCTTCTCTCATCTCTGCATTTTTCCTTTCAAAAAGATCCTCTGTCTCTATTCTAATCTGTTTTGCTGTATTCATCAAAGCATCCTGTAAATCTTTAAGTGTAAGTACCCGAGCTGGGGGAGATGGTGGAGGAGTCTTAGATTTTGGTTGCTGTGATGTTTGAACAGCTGGAGAGGAGATCAAACCTTTTGGAGGAACAGAAGTTCCCACGCGTTTTGAAGCCATTTTTCTTTTATTTTTAAAAAAAGATTTTTTCTTCTTGTAAATGTTATAGAATCTTATAAAAGCAACAGTTACTGAGTATACAGAAAAGGATCAGAAAGCTTGCTCTCTAAATAAGTAGCAAAATCTGTTACAATGTTTCTTCTTTATCTAAACACCAAGTAAAAATGAAAGTCTCTTATGTATCCTTTCAAACAAGAAAACGCCCTTCCGCAGCCATATTTTCCTTCTTCTTTTAATTTAAATAACAAATGAAGAAGATACTTGTTTATTTTCTGAGTTAAAGTCTCCAATTATCCAAATTCCAGTCCTCCTGGTTAGCTCCGTCTGCTTATAAGTTTTACTCACAGTCTCTTTAAATAGCAGATGTGGAAGCAGCGTCTAGCTTTGTTCCTAAGAACAAAGGCAGCCCGAGGTGCGGAGAAGACCCAGACTCCGAGGGAGTTCACACCTTCGTCCTCAAAAAAAAAGATTAAGGGGACTAGGGAACTCTACCTCTATCTAGGAAAGCTCACCACCTCCCCTTTGCCCGGGGAGAGAGGTTCCAAGCCGCGGAACAGCTGTTGCGCGCTGTTCCTTCAGCTTTGACACATCCCCGGGGCGGACGGCTTAGAAGAAAGCCGCCATCGACGCGGCGATTGCCACAGGAAGTCCCTATTTGAGTAACTCTTAATAATCTTTGCAAAAGACTCTTCCAAGCAGTCAACCTTATTTATAACAGTTGATAAAAATTCATAGATTGACTTTACAGTTTGAGCTGTAAGCAAACATTGTCTGGAAAGGAAGTCTGTTGCATTCTCCCTTTCTGAATTTGCTACATTCCTATCCTGAGCAAAGAAAGCGGCTGTTGAGCAGGCTGCTAAGTTCCAAGGAGGGGAGATATTTTCTGTGAGAGAAGCAGGAAGTTCTATGCGCTGTTTGCTTTCAAGTTTGGTTTGTACATCCCATTCCAATGAATCACACAAATTAGATCTATCTGGTGAGGAGACTGCAGATGAATTACTTATTGGAACAGACTGTCTACTTTCAGTGTAATCTTCCATTTTTCTGCTGCTTCAGTGGCTTGGAAAAACTCTGGGCTGCCGAGTGTGCATGCTGTCTCTTTCTCCTTTTCCCCATTCTTGATAATTTTGGCTTGTAGAGTTTTTAAAATGTAGGTAAAACAATGGTAGCCTCTCCAGTATATATAATTTTATAAAAAGTCTTTGACTTTTATAAAAGGTCAAACGGGTTGAAACAGGTTTAAAAATAGGTTAAAATGGGTTAGGGCAGTTTCTGGTGATGTTGCTGCAACATGGGTGCAGGGGAATGAAGTTCCATTCCCCAAGCCCGATTTCTATCAGCTGGGGGATCCAATAGGACCGAAAGTCGCCCCGTAGAAGCGACTGGCCAAAGGGCGACTTTGATCGTGGACCAGCAGTAGCTGACTCGCTTGATCCAAAGTAGCCTTTGGACCCGCAGGAAGAAATGCAGTCAGCCAGAAGCAGCTGATTGTCGGAGACAAGAATACTAACAAGCATAAAGCAAAACAGCTGATCTCGGTGAGACTCCTTACCTCTCTACAAGTGAAAAATACCAGTTCTGGAAAAAAGCATCAAAAGCAAGAAATCCCCAAGCTTTAGGGATAGGGGAATTTCTTTTGCTCTACCCCTCCCTCCTAAACTATAAGCGGCAGTTTAAGCTTTGAGGAAATTAAAACTGACTTATACCAATATTGTGAAGATAATTGAGGGATAAAAGAAGGATAATTTGGGAAACTTTTGCATTTATAAATCTTTTTTTATTCCTTGTTTGGAAACCATCGGATTTTAACTTTCTTTTCAAAGTTTGGTGGGAATGGACATCTAATGACATCTAGTGTCATTAGGCATTTAACCTTGCTTTTTTAAATCTTACTAAGTTGTTTTGACTGGAGCTCTAAAACTTGGCTAGATGCCCAGACCTTTTGTGTCCTTGGAATTTATAGTTCTGAAGATTGTGTCTGGAAAAGAGAAGACTCTTTTTAGATTGCTCTTTTTTACAGGATGGATTACAATTATAAATAAAAAATGTTTTTGAACTCATCTGACTTCCCTGGATTACAAATATAGCTTGACCTGGAATTTTTACAAGCTGTTTTGATAGAGTGAATAACAAGAAACTTTTTCTCACAGAACACTTTGGATTACAAATGTTGGTATTTTTCCCCTTTTGTTCTTTTTTATTATTTTTTATTATTTATTATTTACCTCTCCTATTTGTTAGGAGCCTATTGGACTACAAATTCTGATTTACTTAGTGGATTATAAAGTATGATTAAAAGATAAAAATGAACATCCCCAATCTATCTAAAGTTGGGGAAAAAGGAACTTCTGCTCCCTCTTCTGCTTTTCCAAGTCCAGTTTATCAGAGATCAATTGATACAATGTTCCAATAAGAAAAGGCTAATAAATTCCAAAAGGAAACTCAAGTGACATTACAAGCAATTCAAGAAGCAATCACTACTCACATGGCAGTTACAATGACAAACCATGAGGAGATGAAAAATGATCTTGATAAAATGAATCAAAAAATTAATAACATGGACTCTCAATTTGAAAATTTTAAACAGATGGTTATAGATAACCAACAAAGAATCCAAAAAATAGAAGATAAATCAACTGAGGTTGACCAGAAATTAGAAGTCTTAAAAGATGAAAATCAGAAATTGATGCAAATAAATGGAGAACTAGAAGACTTGATAGCTGTTATGGAGATGGAAAGAGCCTCATATTTTTTAAGATTTCAAAATATAGTGGAGGATAAGGAAGAGGATCTTCTAGACCTGATAACGGAATTATTGGCAGACGTATTGGGAATTGGGAAACAGAGGGAGGGAGAATTGGATCAGATCTATCGGGTCAACTCAACCTATGCAAGAAGAAATAAAGTCCCCAGAGAAGTACATGTTAGATTTCTCAAAAGATCTATCAGAGATGAGATTCTGAGAATAGTAAGAGATGAACCTTTGAAATACAAAGAAAAATCAAACAAATCCCAAGGAGAATAAAAGAATCCTGAAGAGAATACCAGTTTCTAACTAGGAAATTAATTGAAAAAGGAGTGACTTTCAGATGGCTGATTCCAGAAGGGATTTTAATCTATTGGGATACAAAAAGATATAGATTGGATATGCCACCTAAAGCAATTGAATTCTATGACAACCATAGAGCATTTCTGGAAGGAGGTGATTTTGAATCTGGTACAAAGAGAGAAATAAAGAAACAGGAAGAAATGGCAATAGAAGGAGCAGTCAAACCAAGAGAGAAGGAAGAAGTTAAAAACAAATACACAGAAGAAGGAGCAAGACCAAGAGATCAGAGACAGATAAGATCGACTAGAAGATTAAGACCTAGATATAATTGAAAGAGATGGAGGAGAGTGGGATTTTGTTAATGAATATAAATGGACTAAATTCTTCCTCAAAAAGGAAAAAATTCTTTACACGACTACAAAAATTAAAAATGGATATAATTTGCCTCCAAGAAACATATATTAAAAGACAACACTATAAGTTGTTAGAACAACCAAAAATTGGTAAATTTCACTTTGCGTTAGCACTTCAAAAGAAAAGAGGAATAGCTCTATACATTAAAGAAATGATGAACCCTAAACAAATTTATGCAGATGAAGAGGGGAGAATATTAATGGTGGAAATAATGATAGATCAAAAACAGATACTGATGGTAGCAATATATGCACCAAATGATAAACAAGAACAATTTTACCAAAAATTACATTAAAAATATTAGAATTGAACTATCAAAATCTCTGTATAATGGGAGATTTTAATGCAATAACAGATGGAACTTTGGACCATAAAAGCACTAAACAAGGGAGGAAAGGAAAAAATATATTACCTAAAGCATTTTCAAAAATGACAGAAGAACTCTGTATCCAAAATATATGGAGAGAAAAAAATCCAAAGAAATTACAATATACATTTTACTCAAATAGACATAAATCATGGTCTAGAATTGATATGATAGGGACATCTCTGGAACTTAATATGATGATACAAGAAATTGAAATAGAAACTAATGTTTGGGAAGATCATAACCCAATAAAGATGACTTGGAAAGGAATCAATAAAAAATTAAGATGGTCCTTGAACAAATCTATATTGAAAGAAAAAGATTTATACAACTAGTGACAAAGGAAATGGATTTTTTTTTCACAATAAACAAGAAAGAAGAAATATCGCTTCAAAATCACAACCTACTACTTGAGATCACAAACTACTACTTGACAAGATAGAAAAATGTGGGGTAGAAAGCACCACCACCAGATGGATCCGTAGCTGGCTGACCGGCCGTACTCAGCGTGTGGTCCTCAATGGAACCACATCTACATGGAGGGAAGTGTGTAGTGGGGTGCCCCAGGGCTCTGTTCTGGGCCCAGTGCTCTTCAATATCTATATCAACGATTTGGACGAGGGGATAGATGGGGAACTCATCAAATTTGCAGACGACACCAAGCTGGCAGGAATAACCAACACTCCAGAAGACAGGCTTAAGATACAGAAGGATCTGGACAGACTTGTATCTAACAAAATGAAATTCAATGGTGAAAAAAGCAAGGTTCTACATTTAGGCAAGAAAAACCAAATGCACAGATATAGTATAGGAAGTACCTTCCTCAATAGTAGTAACTGTGAGAGGGATCTCGGAGTCCTAGTGGACAATCATCTAAATATGAGCCAGCAGTGTGCTGCAGCTGCCAAAAAGGCCAACACAGTGCTAGGCTGCATTAACAGAGGGATAGAATCAAGATCACGTGAAGTGTTAATACCACTTTACAATGCCTTGGTAAGGCCACACTTGGAATACTGCATCCAGTTTTGGTCACCGCGATGTAAAAAAG